>NC_060175.1:67127634-67427634 GCF_021184085.1 Oncorhynchus gorbuscha | reverse complement strand
AGCCAATGCCCTCCCTTTCTATAATTATTGTTCAGGCTTGTCCTGTATATTTTTGGGACACACGATATTCGGGTTGAGAGAAATGCCAGATAGCGGTAAATGTTGTTAGAACACATGTTATTTATATTTTGAGACATTAATTCATTCGATGTTCTTATTTCCTTAGGTCCGTTTATTACAGTGCAGTAAACAGCTCACATAAAATATGCTATTGGAGGCATTATAACCAGGGACACAACCTTTTTTAGTAAATATTTCTAATTCCGCATCGACAAATAAGGCCAAGGCAGAATTATACTTGTCTTTATTTTTTATCTAAAAAAAAAAATTGGGGGGGGGGGTAATTTACTTGTCTTTTAGTTGATGATTTTACTTCAATACATATTTATTTTATTCATTGTCTGTTTTTAACCACCTTTCCGTTTCAGGTTGATTAAAAATGATAATTCTGGTGGGTACCTGGCACCTGTGCTATGGTGAAGCGTTCTAAATGGCCATGCTCTGTTTGGAATCTCATAAGTTATAGATGCTTTCAAATGACCTTTTTATATTGTCTTTTGTTTTTGCATTTTGCTTCGAGCACAGAGTTTTGGCAAAACAAAAATAAGTGTTTTTTTTGCAGTCAGCTGTAATACAACTGTTGTAAGTATTGGGTCACTGTCTAACTGAATGTGTTGAAAAGGGTCTGCCTTATGTTACAGGCAAATAGTGGATCGATTGTCGTGAACGAGTGTCGACGCTTTATTACGAGATGACGGTTACAGTTGGTACACAGGCTAATATAGGCTTAACCCCGGCACTCAATGAAGAATGAATATCAGAGTTTATGTCGAGGTGATCAAATGCGGCCGAAGAGGCCTTTGTTTCCTCTGATCCTCCAAACAGTGTCTGCGTGTTGCGAAGTCTCGGCTCTGACTGTCAATGTGTCTGCATGCGTGTGTCTAGTGGAAATATTGGAGGGCGACGTAGTAGTCAAAACTGATTGTAGGTCATTTAGTGTGTGTGTGTGTGTGTGACACTTTCCAGCTATACACTTCAGTGTGAGCTGAGCACGCGGAGGTGTGTGTGTGTTTTATTTGTGCGTGCGTGTGTCAGTCAGAGCGCCTGGTCTGACCCGTTGTCCTGTCTTCTCTGGCCTCCAGTCACCCCACATCATGCTGCAGTGTGGCAGAGATCATGTCTGTGCTCTTCTTCCACACCATGAAGTACCGCCCTGAGGAACCCCGGAACATCAACAGCGACCGCTTCGTCCTCTCCAAGGTACCACCCCCCCCCCCGTTTAGACATCCCTAACCCCTTAACCTCCCTCTGGGGAAACACAGGTATCCCAGGCCCAGATAGTGGCGAAACGTGTACATGCACAGTCTGAAGGCTTCCAAAGGTACACTTTCCCGTATTCATTTGAAGTGATTTAACCTTAATGCCTCTGTGCTCAACCTGTCTAAATTCGATGTTATTGAGTCTGTGATAATGTATGACGTCTGCCAAGTCCATTCTAAAGCAGTGCCTCCATGTTCACCTCTAAGGTAAGGCCTACTGTAGTAGCTAAGCTCCTCCCCTTCCGCAATGACCTCATTAGCCTAATTGGACAGATGTGGGACACTTGATCTGTCTTTCAGTCGCCCGCCTGGCCATCAGACTCCGTTTTATCAAGTTTGGCAGAGTAGATTGGCAGAGTGGTTAGAACCCTTAGCCAGCTCAAGGGCTCTGTATCAAACTCATTCCATTTCCAAAAATCAACCTGATGAATTGATGGAAAGCTGTATGTTCATAGGATTTTTCACCAGTCAGATTGCATTGTCCAGTCTGTGCTGGGAAGAGCCAGCCATATGATTTGAGAGTTTTTAAAGGCCCAATTTGTAGAGTAAGCATGTAATCTGGTGCAGGGACCTGGGCCCTTTAGGAGACCGACCGGGAGGCGGGAATGTACTCCTACTGGGACTACTGGAATGTCATTCATTTTGGAGGTGTGGAAGGAAGAACGTTTGGGATGAGTTTCTCAATCCAAGAAATGAATGTGGTCCAGGCACCGAGTGTGACACTGTATGTGAGAGTCTAACATGGGGAATAACAGCTCGGCTGTAAAATATGGTTGTAGTGAATAGTTGAAGTCTGTTTTACATTAACTAGGGCCCTTTGTGCGTGTTCTGTCTGCATGAGGTCATGTCTCTGTGCGACGGTAACAAAGTCGTAACTTGTATCTGCGAGACTGTTCTCTCTCTCTCTCTCTCTCTCTCTCTCTCTCTCTCTCTCTCTCTCTCTCTCTCTCTCTCTCTCTCTCTCTCTCACTCTGTCCCTCCCTCTCTTTCTCTGTCTCCTCCAGGGCCATGCAGCCCCGGTGCTTTACGCGGTGTGGGCCGAGACAGGCTACCTGAAGGAGAGCGAACTGCTCAACCTCCGTAAGGTCGACTCCATCCTGGAGGGACACCCTGTGCCGGTGAGAATAGGAGCAGGAAGTGACCTGTCGATCCACACGACACGACCTTGTTTGGCCCACAAATAACCTCTGCGCTCCACTAACACAGTGAGAGTTAGCCTTTTTAAAAGCCTGGCTTATCTTTAGCCCTTTCTCGTTCACAGACCTGTTCACCCATGACAGTTTTTTTTAACCTGTTTGTTAAAACAGTCAAATTTATCCCCTTTTCAGAGCACTGGTATTCCCTTGTTGAAGAGAGGAAGTTTGAGCACACAACATACTGTCTATACTGTAGTGTAGACTGTATGTGCTTGTGTGACCGACAGGCTGTCCAAGGCCCCTTTTGTGTGCACGCACAGTAGCTTCCTAGTAATGCCATGCCCTGTTCACACATGCATGAGTAAGCCACTGATTCCCTCAATTAAGATTCGGTATCTCTTCATCTAATGCTTGCACATAGATTTACCCTGTTGAGCTGTTAATATGACCACTGAATGAATGTGTATGTTTAGGAAATGTGTGTATGTTTGAGAGGGAGTGTGTGTTTTGTGGACGGTGTGTGATTTTGACGGTAATGAGACCTATGTGGGTGTGTTATGACTGAGTAGGTAGTCTTTGTGTCGGATTAGTTTATGTCGGTGCACTTTAACAGCGTAGTTGATGTAATGTTTGATGACTTTGTTTAATGTGTAATGTGTGTTTGTTGGTGTAATGCATGTTTATTATGTGCTGTGATGTCTAACATTTGTGTGTGTGTGTGTGTGTGTGTGTGTGTGTGTGTGTGTGTGTGTGTGTGTGTGTGTGTGTGTGTGTGTGTGTGTGTGTGTGTGTGTGTGTGTGTGTGTGTGTGTGTGTGTGTGTGTGTGTGTGTGTCAACAGAAGCAGCAGTTTGTGGATGTGGCCACCGGCTCTCTTGGACAGGGTCTGGGGGCTGCCTGCGGGATGGCCTACACTGGGAAATACTTTGACAAGGCCAGGTGAGAGACCCTTCTCCCACATATACACATCTGCACATAATATGGACTTCTGCATAGGACTCAGTGACATGCTCGACACCCCTCTAAGGTCATTCTTTAGTTGCGCGGTCATACGTTGTCTGGCTATACAAGAACACACAGCGACAGACAGAACAACACACAAATAATCAGATACATAGCATAAACAAAGGGAAGTAAAAGCACAAGGAAATATGTGCAATTAAATAAGTCGGATGCGCCCTACAATGGAGGTGTTCTGTGATACTCGCCCGCACATAGGCATAAAGCCGTCCCGTTCATAGACAAAAGGCATGCATGGACACAACAAACACACCTATGCTCATGGTGCACACTCTCTGCGAACAACGTGACAGTCTGACATTTGACATTTCACCGCCCCTATAGAGAGTAGATGCAAGGGTGTGGGGGTGTGGAGAGAGAGGCTGGCCGTTTTCACGGCTGAACGTGGTTTGGAAGCCAGCTTCTTTATTGTGCGCGACGAGTTCCAGAACGGCCACGTGAACACTGGGCAGACAGCCATAGACAGCGTTCCAGGCTCCACTCTCTGTATATGACAAAAGCAGATTCCCCTTTTATATCTGAATCCATAGAAAAAGGCCAGAACAGTAGAGGGCAGCTGAGCTGTACTTTGGGGTTAGAGGGATAGACTTTTGAAAAACGGTTTTTAATAGGATTTTTGTTGTTTGGACCCATGTAACAGAGCAGCCTGCCGTAGAATGTACACGCGGGGTGGGTTGGATGGGCTTTCTCTGCATTTTGTTCAGTCAATTCTTCTGCTCTAATAATCAGGGCTGCAAGAGAGCCCTCCCTCTTTCTCCCTCTTTTGCTCTTCTCACTCCCTTATCTCTCTCACTACTAACCCTTCCTTTGTTAGTTGTTTTCCACATTATGTCTCTCTCTGACAAGCTACCCAAGAAAGACCTGAAAATAGCCCATATTAATATAATAGCCTTCAAAAAAACAAGGGTCATGAATTCAACAACTTGCTAACGTCAGATAACGTTCATATATTAGACATTTCCGAGACTCACTTAAGATAATTCCTTTGATACGGCAGTTGCAATACAAGGATATAACATCTACTGAAGAGACGGGAATGCCAATGGGGGAGGTGTTGCTGTCTATACTCAGGGCCATATCCCTGTAATGCTTATAGAAGATCTCATGTCAAGTGTTATTGATGTGTTGTGGTTGCAGGTTCACCTGCCTCCTCTAAAACCTCTTCTTGTATCTAGATAATGTGTGTGAAATGCTAGATGGTGTATTTGATGTAAACAGAGAGGTCTCTTTTCTTGGGGACCTGCATATGTTGTCTGGTTTTCATCCAGCTGTCCGCTCAAGAGGAAGCTTCTCACTTTAACCAGTGCCTGTAATCTGGTTTAGGTTATTAATCAACCTACCAGGGTGTTTACAAACACTGCAGGAAGTATCAAATATCATGTATTGATCACATTCTACAAATACTGTAGAACTTTGTTCTGAAGCTGTATCCCTACCCATTGGATGCAGTGTTCGCAATATTGTGGCTACATCCAGGAAAGCCGAGGTTCCTAAAGCTGGGCCTAAAATAGTGTATGAGATCATACAAAAGATGTTGTTGTGACTCTTATGTGGATGATGTAAACAATGCATCTAGACACTGCACTTGACAAATTTATGACATAGCTTCGCCAGTTGTTAGCGGTTACTCTCTTGTCTCATCGCTACAACTCCCGTACGGGCTCGGGAGAGGTGAAGGTTGAGAGCCATGCATCCTCCGAAACACCACCCAACCAAGCCGCACTGCTTTTTAACACAGTGCGCATCCAACCCGGAAGCCAGCCGCACCAATGTGTCGGAGGAAACACCGTACACCTAGCGACTTGGTCAGCATGCACTGCACCCGGCCCACCACAGGAGTCGCTAGTGCGCGATGAGACCAGGATATCCCTGCCGGCCAAACCCTCCCTAACCTGTACGACGCTAGACCAATTGTGCGCCGCCCCATGGACCTCCCGGGCGCAGCCGGCTGCAACAGAGCCTGTGCTCGAACCCAGAGTCTCTGGTGGCACAGCTAGCACTGTGATGCAGTGATTGTCAATTATTTTAAGGATGATTTAATTGCCAAAGTGGGCAGACTTAGGCTGGAAATTCCAACAACAAGCAGTGAGCCATCCGTCTCATGCATTAAACGAATAATGGGAAAAAAAACATTGTACTTTTGAATCTTGTGAAGTTAGTGTGGGAGAGGTGGAAACATTTATTGTTATCGATCAACAATGGCAAACCTCCTGGCATTGACAAATTAGATGGAAAACTACTGAGAATGGTAGCTGACTCTATAGCCACTCCTATCTGTCATATCTTTCATCTGAGCCTAGAGAAAAGGGTTTGTCCTCAGGCCTGGAGGGAAGCCAAAGTCAAGAATGGTAAATCGGTCTTTACTGTTTCTAACAGCCAACCTATCAGCTTGCTTAAGCAAACTGTTGGAAAAAAAATGTGTTTGACCAAATACAATGCTATTTTTCTGCAAACAAATTAGTAAGACTTTCAGCATGCTTATAGAGAAGGGCACTCAACATGTACTGCACTGACACAAATGACTGATGATTGGTTGAAACACATTTTGTGGGAGCTGTGCTGTTAGATTTCAGTAACGTCTTTGATATTATTGACCATAACCTGTTGTTGAAAAACCTCTCGCATATTGCGGAATCAGAGCTATATATCTAATAGAACACAGAGTTTTCTTTACTGGATGCTTCTCTGATGTTAAACATATAAAGTTTGGTGTATCGCAGGGCAGCTCTCTTGGCCCTCCACACTTTTCTATTTTTAATCAATGACCTGCCACTGGCAATTAACAAAGCCTGTTTGTCATGCATGCTGATGATTCAACCCTATACGCATGCGTCAGCAACCACAGCTAGTGAAGTTACTGCAACCCTAAACAAAGAGTTGCAGTCAGTTTTAGAATGGGTGGCCAGTAATAAACCGGTCCAGAGCATCTCTAAAACTAATTGCATTGCATCTGATACAAATCATTCCCGAAGTTCTAGACCTGTGGCTGTTGAGCAAATTGAGGATACTAAATTACTTGGGTTGTAAACGGTCAGGTTCTAAACATATTGACTCAATGGTTGTAAAAGATTGGGAGAGATCTGTCCGTGATGCTCTGCACCACACTCCACAAGGCAAGTCTTGATTACTGTCCAGTCATCTGGTCATGTGCTGCAAAGAATGACCTAGTTAAGCTGCAGCTGGCCCAGAATAGAGTGGCACGTTTTGCTCTTCATTGTAATCAAAGGGCTAATATCAATACTATGCATGCCAGTCTCTTGGCTAAGAGAATTGTTTGCATAGTTAACTTACACACAGCACTGACACACACACGTACCCCACCAGACATGCCACCAGGGTTCTTTTCACAGTCCCCAGGTCCAGAACAAATTCAAGGAAATGTACAGTATTATACAGAGCCATGAGTGCATGAAACTCCCTTCCACCTCATATAGCGCAAGTGAACAGCAAACCTGGTTTAAAAATAATAATAAAGCAACACCTCACGGGCACAACGCCTCTCCCCCATGTGACCTACTTACGTATGTGTAACTGATAGATGCAAACACACACACACACACACACACACACACACACACTACATGTTAATGTATGTCGATTGTAAAGTATTTAGTCTGTAATGTATTTGTTATTATGTGTCGAACCCCAGCGAGACTAGCTGTGGCCATTGGCATCGGCTCACGGGGATCCTAATGAAATCAACAACAACAAGAGAGCGTGCTCTTTCCCTCGCCTCTCGCTCGCTCTCATCCAGCCTCAACTCTGACTTGTCTGTAATGTATGACTGCTTTTGTTACAAACTCTTCCTCTTATAGTCTGTGGCCCCAAAACATACAGCCCTACATGCTTAGGCCAGTGTCACGGATAAACGGAGTGATCCATGAATCAAATGACTGAATGTGTCAAATACACTTAGCGGGAGGGTGAGGATTAGTGAGTCAAAATGCCACATTACAGCTTTAAACCCGCACTGACAGTACCCTGTTTAATTGATTCAGCAAATGGCATTTGAATATGATTATCCATGCTTAGCTGATCAAAGTGCAACGTAAAACAATTTGGCACAGGTTCACAAGGGTGTGCGTGGAGACGACGTTTCCCTGTCGTTGGGTCTATGTTTGACAGAACGCCCCGAGGGCACTCGGTACAGGTTTGGACTGTGAGCTGTCAGTTTGATGTGTTCTGTTCTCACCCCTCTAAAACTCTCACCTTGTACTCTCCCTGGGGCAATGCCGTGGCATTATATGAGAGAGGGAGAGCATCTCTGTCTGAAGAGATCAGCTTTAGACTAGACTGCTCGCCTCAACCAATGCATTATGGTAAAATACAATATTGGTTGATCCATAACCTGTCTAAATAGAAGGTTAAATTAAAGGTTAGACTGCGTAGTTATCCTGTTACACGCATGAAGGTGTATTTTAAATATGATTATTACCTATTGTCTTTCAAAGGCTTTGTGTGTTTGAACAAGGTCTCGATCTCTGTGCTACGAGGGGCACCCAAACTCCTAACTAATCCAGGCAGTGCTTTAAAGTTTAGAGCTGCAGAAGCCCAGTAATCCCTCAGAATGTGTAGGATACACTCTCCTGTGTGAGTGTTGTCATAAGTGCATACTTACACACACACACGTTATGCACATTTGAAGGGTTACCTCAGTTGGGTCACCATAGTGTGTGTGTGTGTGTGTGTGTGTGTGTGTGTGTGTGTGTGTGTGTGTGTGTGTGTGTGTGTGTGTGTGTGTGTGTGTGTGTGTGTGTGTGTGTGTGTGTGTGTGTGTGTGTGTGTGTGTGTGTGTGTGTGTGTGTGTGTGTGTGTGTGACGGTTGTCTTAAGAGTATGGCTTTTGCCCCGACCTAATGCCCTGTTGGCATAGCCTTTGACAGCCAGCGATTTTATTAGGGATGGCAAAACGTTAATCTGTGAAAAGCTTTTGACTTTGTGTAAATAGCTCTCTTCCAACAGTGTCATTCCTCCATAACAATAGAGTAGTCATTTATCCATTCATATGTTGATATCTACCTTTGTCCATGTAATTAAACGAGCTACATAATCACCATTATCATCAACTCATATGTTATAAAAACCAGTCAGTCAACAGACTGCTATTGTATCATATACACTATATAAACAAAAGTATGTGGACACCTCTTCAAATGAGAGATTTGGCTGAAATGCTCAGCCGCAAAGTGGTAGGTCACACAAGCTCACAGAACAGGACCCTCGAGTGCTGAAGCGCACAGCGCGTAAGAATCATCTGTCCTCGGTTGCAACGCTCAATACCGAGTTCCCAACTGCCTCTGGAAGCAATGTCAGCACAAGAACCGACAGGAGCTTCATTAAATGGGTTTCCATGGCTGAGCAGCTGCACGCAAGCCTAAGATCACCATGCGCAAATCCAAGTGTTGGCTTGAGTGGTGTAAAGCTCGCCGCCATTGGATTGTGGAGCAGGGGAAAAGTGTTCTCTGGAGTGATGAATCATGCTTCACCATCTGACAGTCCAACTGATAAATCTGAAATCTTAACGCTACAGCATACACTAGACAATTCTGTGCTTCCAAATTTGTGGCAACTGTTTGGGGAAGTCCCTTTCCTGTTTCAGCATGACGATGCACCCATGCACAAAGCGAGGTCCATACAGAAATGGTTTGTCGAGATCGCTGTGGAAGAACTTGACTGGCATGCACTGAGTCCTGACCTCAACCCCATCGAACACCTTTGGGATGAATTGGAATGCCGACTACAAGCCAGGCCTAGTTGCCCAACATAAGTTCCTTCCCTGAAGAGTGGAGTCTGTTTATAGTAGCATTGCAGCTCAGAGGTTTAACCAGTGTGTTGGTGCAGGGAAGGGCTTTCTGTCTGTCTGTGAGTCGTGAGAGGTGCTGCAGCTCCCCTGAGGCGAGACTAACTGAGACTAACCGGGAGGGAGGATGTTAAACGGTATCTGGTCCAGGTGTCTGTGGCTCCCTCTCTGGGCTCCGGAATGCTATCCGGTTCAGAATGCGTGCCGTAATGCGTCGTGTCTCAGCCGATCTTCTCGCTTTAATGAGAATGTGTTTATTTGACTGGAAAGCTGTCAGGCCCTGTTAACCCTGCAGGGTGATGGGAGCTCCGAGAGGGTTTCAACTGTTCCTGTTCGCTCTGTATTCGGGGAGGGCGGTTGAGGGGCGGCCTCATTTCGAAGATGAAGGGTGGGGGTTGTGTGGACAAATATCTGCCGGAAGGGGAGGAGATGTTGAGGGAAAGTGTTATAGGTCTGCATCTTTTTGTGATGCATTTCATCCCTTAGTCAATCAAGTGGTAATCAATTGAAAATTGTGGATTGGTCATATTACTCTACATGTTTATTAGTGTTTATTTATTACAAAAGCTTTACTGCTGTGATCTTGCGTCTAACTCTGTCTGCCTGTCTCTCCGTAGCTACAGTGTGTACTGCCTGCTGGGTGATGGTGAGATGTCTGAGGGCTCGGTGTGGGAGGCAATGGCCTTTGCCTCTTACTACCAGCTGGACAACCTGGTGGCCATCCTGGACATCAACCGTCTGGGACAGAGTGACCCAGCTCCCCTGCAGCACCATGTGGAGAAGTACCAGAAACGCTGCGAAGCCTTCGGGTGAGTGCTGGGAGAAAGGCTGTCCTAGAAAATGTGTGGCCTAGAGACCATGAAAGTGGGCCTGAGAATGTAAATGACTCCCACCAATTTTTCCCTGGTGTGTGTATGTGTTTGTAGGTGGAATGCCGTCATTGTGGACGGACACAGTGTGGACGAGCTGACTAAGGTTCTGAGCCAACCCCGTCACCAGCCCACCGCCATCGTAGCCAAAACCATCAAGGGCAAGGGAATCCCAGGTACACACTCCCCAACAGTAATACAGCTCAACAGAAACTGAATCCCATGCGCCCCTATAGGTAGTAGTACAGACGGGTTCACCCAGAGACTAACCAAACCCTAATACTATACCGGGGGGTGAGATGGAAACCCTGCTATAGCAGCACTACCTTTTCCTGAAATATACTAACACTGCTTGATTGGGACACTGACAGACTCCCCTCTATCCATTCACATTCCAAAATATCTGTGGTGCTCGGCTGCTGCTTTGTAATCAATACATACTATCAAACCCCGCTATTCCTAAAATCAAAAAGGCATAATCTGTGCCTGTCCCTTTGTAAGTCGCTCTGGATAAGAGCGTCTGCTAAATGACTTAAATGTAAATGTAAATGTAAAAGACATAAAGTTATGTCTGATGGACCTGAATAAGCCCTCCCTGTCTCCTCTGAGGGGCACCTAAACCTGTGATAATCTGGGCGGTGCTTTGTAGATGTAGCTGCAGCAGCCTGTTAATCCCTCCGCATGTGTAGGACACACTCAGATCACTGGCCTTTGTCTGGTTGTTGTCATGAGAGTAGGGCTTTTGATGTGGAGCCCTGACCTATGGAATTGTCTTTTGATGGCCACTCATGTGTAAGGCTTTGTGATGAGAGGGGGGGGGGGAGGGGGCGTTGAGGAATACGTAATTTACGACCATTCGGTGCTGGTATCATCAAACGGATATATAAAATGAGCAGATTGCCCACCAATCGATGCACTGCTTATATATTTACATTTACATTTAAGTCATTTAGCAGACGCTCTTATCCAGAGCGACTTACAAATTGGTGCATTCACCTTATGACATCCAGTGGAACAACCACTTTACAATAGTGCATCTAAATATTTTAAGGGGGGAGGGGGGTGAGAAGGATTACTTTATCCTATCCTAGGTATTCCTTAAAGAGGTGGGGTTTCAGGTGTCTCCGGAAGGTGGTGATTGACTCCGCTGTCCTGGCGTCGTGAGGGAGTTTGTTCCACCATTGGGGAGCCAGAGCAGCGAACAGTTTTGACTGAGCTGAGCGGGAACTGTACTTCCTCAGTGGTAGGGAGGCGAGCAGGCCAGAGGTGGATGAACGCAGTGCCCTTATTTGGGTGTAGGGCCTGATCAGAGCCTGGAGGTACTGAGGTGCCGTTCCCCTCACAGCTCCGTAGGCAAGCACCATGGTCTTGTAGCGGATGCGAGCTTCAACTGGAAGCCAGTGGAGAGAGCGGAGGAGCGGGGTGACGTGAGAGAACTTGGGAAGGTTGAACACTAGACGGGCTGCGGCGTTCTGGATGAGTTGTAGGGGTTTAATGGCACAGGCAGGGAGCCCAGCCAACAGCGAGTTGCAGTAATCCAGACGGGAGATGACAAGTGCCTGGATTAGGACCTGCGCTGCTTCCTGTGTGAGGCAGGGTCGTACTCTGCGGATGTTGTAGAGCATGAACCTACAGGAACGGGCCACCGCCTTGATGTTAGTTGAGAACGACAGTTTATTGTCCAGGATCACGCCAAGGTTCTTAGCGCTCTGGGAGGAGGACACAATGGAGTTGTCAACCGTGATGGCGAGATCATGGAACGGGCAGTCCTTCCCCGGGAGGAAGAGCAGCTCCGTCTTGCCGAAGTTCAGCTTGAGGTGGTGATCCGTCATCCACACTGATATGTCTGCCAGACATGCAGAGATGCGATTCGCCACCTGGTCATCAGAAGGGGGAAAGGAGAAGATTAATTGTGTGTCGTCTGCATAGCAATGATAGGAGAGACCATGTGAGGTTATGACAGAGCCAAGTGACTTGGTGTATAGCGAGAATAGGAGAGGGCCTAGAACAGAGCCCTGGGGGACACCAGTGGTGAGAGCGCGTGGTGAGGAGACAGATTCTCGCCACGCCACCTGGTAGGAGCGACCTGTCAGGTAGGACGCAATCCAAGCGTGGGCCGCGCCGGAGATGCCCAACTCGGAGAGGGTGGAGAGGAGGATCTGATGGTTCACAGTATCGAAGGCAGCCGATAGGTCTAGAAGGATGAGAGCAGAGGAGAGAGAGTTAGCTTTAGCGGTGCGGAGCGCCTCCGTGATACAGAGAAGAGCAGTCTCAGTTGAATGACTAGTCTTGAAACCTGACTGATTTGGATCAAGAAGGTCATTCTGAGAGAGATAGCGGGAGAGCTGACCAAGGACGGCACGTTCAAGAGTTTTGGAGAGAATATACATACTAAAGCCGTATTTGCTGTGCGTGTGTGTGTTTTCCGTGTTCTCTGTGTGTGTTATAGCTGCGGAGGACAAGATGGGCTGGCATGGGAAGCCCCTGCCCAAGGAGATGGCTGAAGGGGTGCTGAAGGACATCCAGGCGCGCATCATGAACAGTAATAAGCGCCTGTACCCCGCTACGCCCACTGAGGACGCCCCGCCCGTCAGCCTGCGCAACGTTCGCATGCCCAGCGCACCCAGCTACAAACTCGGAGAGAAGGTGCGTGTACTTGAGAGGGAGCAAGAGCGTTTGAGATAGAGAGACGCTTTAAGTCCTGGAACAAGGCACGGGCACTATCTTGACTTATGGTGATGGACGGCTACACTGACCTGTAAAAAAAATAAAAAATGTTTTAAATGAACTAACCCATTGGTTGTGTTTGGCTCCAGATTGCCACGCGGAAGGCCTATGGCATGGCTCTGGCTAAGCTAGGCCGCTACAACGAGCATGTGGTGGCTCTGGATGGCGACACCAAGAACTCCACCTTCTCTGAGCTCTTTAAGAACGAGCACCCCGAACGCTACGTCGAGTGCTACATTGCCGAGCAGAACATGGTAAGCTTAGCCGACACCCAATGCCACATATCTGACCCGATTCTAGGTCTAGTAGGCTGAAATGAAGTGTACTGCTCACAAAATCTTCATAAGAGACCGTTAACGTCTCTCCCAAGAAAGTAAAAAAAATAATAATAACTATGATAAGCTGTTATTGATAGCACTATGTGACGTCAACCCAAAATGACTATCAAAGTTCCATCCAGACCATTCGTACTGTAGCCCTGCATGTCTTTGTATTTGAACGGCTGTAAAAAATATTTAAAAAATTAAATCCTCTTCTGCGGCTCTTCTTTTCACCCGCGTGTGAATTATTCACCTCTGACATTCAGAGTGCCACACCCACACTTCTAGGGCCTGGATCCATCTACCTGGTTGGCTAAGAGACCTATTAATTCATAATGTCTCAGCATGATTCCAGTGGCAGTTCCTTCAGAGGCATCACTGGCAGGTGTAATGGAGCTGTATTGTGGCCTGTGACTCGTTGTGACTCCCACACACAATAGAGAAGTAAAATATAGATCAGATCAGTTATTTAGATGAATTCTTTACCTTGGCCGTGCTGTCACATCAAATATTATTAAGGGATTGGAACATTTTAATGCTTTGCTGGATTTCTAAGTATCCTGTTGTTTGTCCCTGACAACGATAATGCTCTATGCTAGCTGACGACACTAATACTCTATGCTAGCTGACGACACTAATGCTCTATGCTAGCTGACGACACTAATGCTCTATGCTAGCTGACGACACTAATGCTCTATGCTAGCTGACGACACTAATGCTCTATGCTAGCTGACGACACTAATGCTCTATGCTAGCTGACGACACAAATGCTTTATGCTAGCTGACGACACTAATGCTCTATGCTAGCTGACAACGATAATGCTCTATGCTAGCTGACGACAGTAATGCTCTATGCTAGCTGACGACACTAATGCTCTATGCTAGCTGACGACGCTAATGCTCTATGCTAGCTGACAACGATAATGCTCTATGCTAGCTGACGACACTAATGCTCTATGCTAGCTGACAACGATAATGCTCTATGCTAGCTGACAACACTTTGCTTTGTTGTACCTAATGTACATGGCATTTGTTTAAACCACCAATGCATTGTATTTTCATGAGTAAAAGCTCTCACTGACCATGTCTCACACAGGCCCCATTCCCTTAGCAAGGCCTCATGGGGAACAGAATGGGATTTCTCAGGGCTAACAGGAAATGAAATGGGACAAACAGAACATTTCCCCCAGTATGAATTGAAAGATGCTGGCTCCCTTCTTATGTGTCTAAAGATTGACGTGAGGCACTTTGGGCAGACTGTGAGAACACAAGTTGCTCAGGCTTCTATCTGGTCTTTGTAATCATGAACACCGCTTTCCTCCCTCTCCTTCTCTGTCAGGTGAGCATTGCGGTGGGCTGTGCCACGCGGGACCGCAACGTGGTGTTCGCCAGCACCTTCGCCACCTTCTTCACGCGTGCCTACGACCAGCTTCGCATGGCCGCCATCTCCGAGAGCAACATCAACCTGTGTGGCTCACACTGCGGCGTGTCCATCGGTCAGTCCGCCCACTGACCTTTGACCCCCCCCCCTCCCTAGCGAACTGTCTGTGTAGTGACCCCTGTGACTTCCTCACTGTGACCCTGACGTACAGTGCCTTGCGAAAGTATTCGGCCCCCTTGAACTTTGCAACCTTTTGCCACATTTCAGGCTTCAAACATAAATAAATTCACCCTGCATTTTTTTGTGAAGAATCAACAACAAGTGGGACACAATCATGAAGTGGAATGACATTTATTGGATATTTCAAACTTTTTTAACAAATCAAAAACTGAAAAATTGGGCGTGCAAAATTATTCGGCCCCTTTACTTTCAGTGCAGCAAACTCTCCAGAAGTTCAGTGAGGATCTCTGAATGATCCAATGTAAACCTAAATGACTAATGATGATAAATACAATCCACCTGTGTGTAATCAAGTCTCCATATAAATGCACCTGCACTGTGATAGTCTCAGAGGTCCGTTAAAAGCGCAGAGAGCATCATGAAGTACAAGGAACACACCAGGCAGGTCCGAGATACTGTTGTGAAGAAATTTAAAGCCGGATTTGGATACAAAAAGATTTCCCAAGCTTTAAACATCCCAAGGAGCACTGTGCAAGCGATAATATTGAAATGGAAGGAGTATCAGACCACTGCAAATCTACCAAGACCTGGCAGTCCCTCTAAACTTTCAGCTCATACAAGGAGAAGACTGATCAGAGATGCAGCCAAGAGCCCCATGATCACTCTGGATGAACTGCAGAGATCTACAGCTGAGGTGGGAGACTCTGTCCATAGGACAACAATCAGTCGTATATTGCACAAATCTGGCCTTTATGGAAGAGTGGCAAGAAGAAAGCCATTTCTTAAAGATATCCTTAAAAAGTGTCGTTTAAAGTTTGCCACAAGCCACCTGAGAGACACACCAAACATGTGGAAGAAGGTGCTCTGGTCAGATGAAACCAAAATTTAACTTTTTGGCAACAATGCAAAACGTTATGTTTGGCGTAAAAGCAACACAGCTCATCACCCTGAACACACCATCCCCACTGTCAAACATGGTGGTGGCAGCATCATGGTTTGGGCCTGCTTTTCTTCAGCAGGGACAGGGAAGATGGTTAAAATTGATGGGAAGATGGATGGAGCCAAATACAGGAACATTCTGGAAGAAAACCTGATGGAGTCTGCAAAAGACCTGAGACTGGGACGGAGATTTGTCTTCCAACAAGACACTGATCCCAAACATAAAGCAAAATCTACAATGGAATGGTTCAAAAATAAACATATCCAGGTGTTAGAATGGCCAAGTCAAAGTCCAGACCTGAATCCAATCGAGAATCTGTGGAAAGAACTGAAAACTGCTGTTCACAAATGCTCTCCATCCAACCTCACTGAGCTCGAGCTGTTTTGCAAGGAGGAATGGGAAAAAAATTCAGTCTCTCGATGTGCAAAACTGATAGAGACATACCCCAAGCGACTTACAGCTGTAATCACAGCAAAAGGTGGCACTACAAAGTATTAACTTAAGGGGGCTGAATAATTTTGCACGCCCAATTTTTCCGTTTTTGATTTGTTAAAAAAGTTTGAAATATCCAATAAATGTCGTTCCACTTCATGATTGTGTCCCCCTTTTTGATGATTCTTCACAAAAAAATACAGTTTTATATCTTTATGTTTGAAGCCTGAAATGTGGCAAAAGTTCGCAAAGTTCAAGGGGGCCGAATACTTTCGCAAGGCACTGTAGCTCTCAGCACTTGTTCCTCTGGGACTGATTCAGCCCACTGCAGAAGACTTGGCTTACTGTCACACGGTGCTAACACAGTGCTTCCCCTAAAACTGTTTAATCAATCAATCAATCAATCAAATTTTATTTATATAGCCCTTCGTACATCAGCTGATATCTCAAAGTGCTGTACAGAAACCCAGCCTAAAACCCCAAACAGCAAGCAATGCAGGTGTAGAAGCACGGTGGCTAGGAAAAACTCCCTAGAAAGACACAGTGCTTCCCCTAAAACTGTTTAGGTGGAGAGGGCCTTTGGCTTCAGTTGGTTTCGATCAAACATTTTGGTAACAATCCTGCAGTGGGTTGAATGGTTCCCTCGTTGTTGACCTCGCGTCGTATAATCCTGTATTATTTCCTGAATCCTGAACTTTGCTTTTGTTTCTTCACATCTTCCTTCCATCTATTAATGTATCAGTGTGGCACCGGCCAGCACTCGTTCCCTCCCTCCCCCTCTCTCTCTCTGTGTCACGGAAGTGGTGGTGGTGGGGCGGCCAGGCTTCCTTTTGGTTCCTCAGGTACATTGCATGCCCACGCCGACTCGCCCCACTGAACGCATGCCTGCCCTGTAGCTTTCACTTTCAGCAGCCCCAAACACGCCAAGTGTTGTTCTGTCTGACTTGCGTGTGTGTGTATGTGCGTGTGTGTGTGTGTTCTAGGAGAGGATGGTCCTTCTCAGATGGGCCTCGAAGACATTGCCATGTTCAGAGCCATTCCCACGGCAACCATTTTCTACCCTAGCGACGGCGTGTCCACTGAGAAAGCTGTGGAGCTGGCCGCCAACACGAAGGTACTCAGAACCCTCTCTATCACATCTGCCTCTTGCTTTGCGCTCACTCTGCAATATGGTGGTAGGCCGTCATTGTCGATAAGAATGTCTTAACTGCCTAGTGAAATGAAGGTTAAATTAACCAAATATATTGTGTTCACACAGCTGCTGAGTGTGACTCTTGTTTTAATAAAGCGGTCTGATAAATGACAAGGTAATGAAAGTCCAGAGGCGGATTTGACATGTTTCATCTGTGCTCCAGGGTGTGTGTTTCATCAGAACCAGTCGCCCAGAGAACACAGTTCTTTACAACAGCAACGAGGACTTTCATGTGGGACAGGCGAAGGTATGGAGTCCAATGATGTTTTTTTTTCTTACTGCACTGCCCCTTTAAAGACTTACAACTGACTTACATGCTTGCGACATTATTTGAATTGAAACACGCCTAGATAATAGAAACATGCCTAGATAATAGAAACCTCCATCCCTTGTCCACCAGGTTGTGTACAAGACCAGCGATGATCATGTGACGGTGATCGGAGCGGGCGTGACCCTTCATGAGGCACTGGCAGCTGCTGAAATGCTAAAGAAGGGTACAGAACCGGAATTTTGGAAAGTTACATAGATCCGTCACAGTAACTCGGTCTATATTCTACATTTGCTGTCAGTAAATGTGCTCTTTACCAAGGCGCTGATGGCATCAACGTCTTCTGAGTGACATATGCACGCACACACACAAACATGCACACACACACACACACATACTGACACTTTGTTGTGAGATTGGTCCCATTAAGGCATTGGACCATTCATCATGATCTGGAGCAGGGATGGGCAACTGGCGGCCCGCCCCCCTTTTGAAGGCTCTCAGATGGAGATATATACTGTGCATTCAGAAAGTATTCAGACCCCTTGACTTTTTCCACATTTTGTTACGTTATAGCCTTATTCTACACACATTACACCATAATGACAAAGCAAAATCAGGTTTTTATAATTTATCATTTTTCCCTCATCAATCTACACATAATACCACATCATTTTTTGCAAATTTAAAACTGAAATATCACATTTACATAAGTATTCAGACCCTTTACTCAGTATTTTTTTGAAGCACCTTTGGCAGTGATTACAGCCTCAAGTCTTCTTGGGTATGACGCTACAAGCTTGACACACCTGTATTTGGGGAGTTTCTCCGATTCTTCTCTGCAGATCCTCTCAAGCTTTGTCAGGTTGGATGGGGAGTATTGCTGCATAGCTATTTTCAGGTCTCTCCAGAGATGTCAAATCAAAATCAAATGTTATCGTCACATACGCGTGTTTAGCAGATGTTATTGCGGGTGTAGCGAAACGCTTGTTTGACCAGGTTCAAGTCCGGGCTCTGGCTGGGCCACTCAAAGACATTCAGAGACTTGTCCCAAAGCCACTCCTGCGTTGTCCTGTTGGAAGGTGATCCTTCGCCCCAGTCTGAGGTCCTGAACGCTCTGGAGCAGGTTTTCGTCAAGGATCTCTCTGTACTTTGCTCTGTTCATCTTTTCCTTGACACTGACTAGTCTCCCAGTACCTGCCACTGAAAAACATCTACACAGCATGATGCTGCCACCACCATGCATCACAGTAGAGATGGTGCCAGGTTTCCTCCAGATGTAACGCTTGGCATTCAGGCCAAAATATTTCAATCTTGGTTTCTCATGGTCTGAGAGTTCTTTAGGTACCTTTTGGCAAACTCCAAGCAGGCTGTCATTCGCCTTTTACTGAGGAGTGGCTTCTCTCTGGCCACTCTACCATAAAGGCCCGATTGATGGAGTGCTTACAGAGATGGTTGTCCTTCTGGAAGGTTCTCCATCTCCACAGAGGAACTCTGGATCTCTGTCAGAGTGACCACTGGGTTCTTGGTCACCTCCCTGACCAAGGCCCTTCTCCCCCAATTGCTCAGTTTGGCTGGGCGGCCAGCTCTAAGAAGTCTTGGTGGTTCCAAACATTTACATTTACATTTAAGTCATTTAGCAGACGCTCTTATCCAGAGCGACTTACAAATTGGTGCATTCACCTAATGACATCGAGTGGAACAGTCACTTTACAATAGTGCATCTAAATCTTAAAGGGGGGGGTGAGAGGGATACTTATCCTATCCTAGGTATTCCTTAAAGAGGTGGGGTTTCAGGTGTCTCCGGAAGGTGGTGATTGACTCCGCTGTCCTGGCGTCGTGAGGGAGTTTGTTCCACCATTGGGGGGCCAGAGCAGCGAACAGTTTTGACTGGGCTGAGCGGGAGCTGTACTTCCTCAGTGGTAGGGAGGCGAGCAGGCCAGAGGTGGATGAACGCAGTGCCCTTGTTTGGGTGTAGGGCCTGATCAGAGCCTGGAGGTACTGAGGTGCCGTTCCCCTCACAGCTCCGTAGGCAAGCACCATGGTCTTGTACAGGATGCGAGCTTCAACTAGAAGCCAGTGGAGAGAACGGAGGAGCGGGGTGACGTGAGAGAACTTGGGAAGGTTGAACACCAGACGGGCTACGGCGTTCTGGATGAGTTGAAGGGGTTTAATGGCACAGGCAGGGAGCCCAGCCAACAGCGAGTTGCAGTAATCCAGACGGGAGATGACAAGTGCCTGGATTAGGACCTGCGCCGCTTCCTGTGTGAGGCAGGGTCGTACTCTGCGGATGTTGTAGAGCATGAACCTACAGGAACGGGCCACCACCTTGATGTTGGTTGAGAACGACAGGGTGTTGTCCAGGATCACGCCAAGGTTCTTAGCGCTCTGGGAGGAGGACACAATGGAGTTGTCAACCGTGATGGCGAGATCATGGAACGGGCAGTCCTTCCCCGGGAGGAAGAGCAGCTCCGTCTTGCCGAGGTTCAGCTTGAGGTGGTGATCCGTCATCCACACTTATATGTCTGCCAGACATGCAGAGATGCGATTCGCCACCTGGTCATCAGAAGGGGGAAAGGAGAAGATTAATTGTGTGTCGTCTGCATAGCAATGATAGGAGAGACCATGTGAGGTTATGACAGAGCCAAGTGACTTGGTGTATAGCGAGAATAGGAGAGGGCCTAGAACAGAGCCCTGGGGGACACCATTTAAAAAATATGGAGGCCACTGTGTTCTTGGGGACCTTCAATGCTGCAGGAATGTTTTGGTACCCTTCCCCAGATCTGTGCCTCGACACAATGCTGTTTCAGAGCTCTACGGACAAATCCTTCGACCTCATGGCTTGGTTTTTGCTCTGACATGCACGATGATCAATGAGCTCAATTTCGAGTATCATAGCAAAGGGTCTGAATATTCGTGAAAATAAGGTGTTTTTTTATTTTTATACATTTGCAAACATTTATAAACCTGTTTTCGCTTTGTCATTATGAGGTATTGTGTGGTAGATTGATGAGGATTTTTTATTTATTTAATCCATTTTAGAACACGGCTGTGTGGAATAAGTCAAGTCAAGAATAAGTCAAGTGGTCTGAGTACTTTTTTAGCTATCTAAACTTGTTATCATGGTCAATTTACCTGCTGGGAGGCCCCCATTTGATTTTGTTAGACTCAGTCAAATATAATCTAAAAAATTGCAAATATTTCTTTCCACCCTATGCAGAAAACTTGCTTTAAAACGGCAACATTTTCTGTACACCCTATGGCAAAATGTGGAGATTTGCACAAAATTAACTCTAAAACGTTAAAAAAATTATCTCCACTGTCGAGAGCGGGGTCAGTAAAATATTTTGCTCGCAATGGGGGGAGGGGAGGGGGGGTGTATATGGATGTGGGTACGCAAACCTGCAAGCAACTGCGGCCCCTCATGATGAGTTCAGATTTTTTTGATGTCCCCCACCCCCGTGAAAGTTGCCCATCTGGAGTATATGCCAACTGTATTGGCACTCTTTTAATACGCATTTACACCCCAACATCCGAGTCAGAGTGCTCCGGCATTGACAAATGTCGGGATATCTCTCTACTCTCTCTTGTATTGGTTAAGAGGAATTATGATTTCACATGACTGAGTCCTGTTAGCCATTTTCTGTGGCTCATTGCACGATCTTGTGTTTTGTCAGAGAGGATCAACATTCGAGTGATTGACCCTTTCACCATCAAGCCTCTGGACTCCAAGACCATCGTCGAGCACGCCAAGGCCACCAGGGGACGCATCATCACAGTGGAGGACCACTACTACGAGGGTGGGTACTCTGCGCGCACTCAGGCTGCCTTCTGAACTCCGGTTATTTAATTCCAGTGGCGTATGTGGCCGGAGTGCCTCTGAGGTATGTAGTAATAGATATAACATTATGGAGTTGCCAGGCATTCCTATGATTTGTGGTTAACGTGCTCTGATATTGAGAAGTGACCTGGCTGCAGTATTTGAGCATGTGGAGGAGGAGGAGGAGAGACTAGCGTCCCTCAGTGTTTTTCCACTTCAGCTCTGCTCTGGCCTTTGGGCTTTCACTGACCTAGAAAACAGGAAGGGGGGGGGGGGGGTGGAACACATGTCCAAAAGTGTGTATGTGTGGTTTTATTTTGGCACAGTTGCCTTATTTGTCCCTTGGGATTTCTACAGTCCGTTGATGGAACTAAACAAAGAAAGGAATGAGCACAGCCATGCCACAGTCAGCATCTTAACATTAACTAACCCCCCCAACCTTCCGAGTGGTGCATCGGTCTAAAGCACTGCATCACAGCATCTACAGACACCCTGGTTCGATTCCAGGCTGTATCACAACTGGCCGTGATTGGGAGGCCCAGCGTTGTCCGGGTTTGGCCGGTGCAGACCAAACCCTAACTAGGCAAGTCATTTCTTAACTGACTACCAATCCCCACCCCCATCTATACATGAGCACGAATAGTGTATTGTGACAGGTGAGCATGCAAGGGTGAGGTGGGGGGACGGGGGTGGGCCTCCACTCAGAGCCACAGGGGGTGGGAGGACCATGTGTGAGGGAGAGGAAGGGGAGGCTGTGTTTGGGGTGTTAGTGGGGCTGTACGGAGAGACCCAGACCTCAAGAACCCCCATAGTGCAGATGGCTACTACAGTAAAGTGGTAGAACGCCCTCTCTCACCCCCCGGCCCCCCTTCGCCACCCCCGGCCTGATTGTCAGTCAATGAGTGGGTGGTGGCAAGGCCTGTCAGGGAGGCTCAGGTCCCAGAGCTGCTCAGTGGGCTATTGAGGTGTCAGTGATACAGGGTTAGTGGATTGGAAGACAAAATCGATGTATAGATTGGACTGACTGGCCAGCTACTGTACATGCTGTACAGCAGGGTTTCACTGCACAAAGACAGACCAGTCAGCAAGATGGACACAAAGGAGTTTGAGAAGGATGTAAGATGTAGTCTTAGCACTTAACACATTTGTCCTATGAAGACCCAGAAATTAGTGCTCCCTAGTCTTACACTTTGTGACAAATGTTGTTATAAAAATGGCTACCATATAAATGTGATTGACTGACATGTGGTTGTAATTATTTAGGGGGCCTGGGAGAGGCCGTGTGTTCAGCTGTGGTAAATGAGACGGGCTTCAATGTGCACCGTATGGCCGTGGCCCACGTTCCCCGTAGCGGCAAACCCACTGAGCTCCTCAAGATCTTCGGCATTGACCGCGACGCCATCGTGCAGGCCGTCCGCAAGATGCTCAGCAGCTCCGCCAACGCCAAGTAGACCACTACCGCTGCCACGGCACCATTGTCATGGAAACCTCAACAGGGAAGCACTTCTGGCCACACCCGCTCTCCCTCTCTGAGAATAAGAAGTATGAATCAAATAATAATAACTGTCAATGTGGTTTTGAACCTTGACCCCTTTTAAGTTCAGTATCCCCACTCCACCCCATCCCAGAGAAAGTAATGACTACTGCTGTCGTCTAAGTAAGCAGTGAATGTTTTTTTGTTGTAATTTTTGTCCCCCCCCAAAAAAAATCCACATTCGACACACCCCGTGTGTGGACATGGGTCTGGTGTAGAGCACTGTTTTTAGCCCCTCCTGACGGGGACTTCACACCAATAAAGGAATGGTTTCTTCACATCCCTTGTCTGTTTTTTTCATGTCTTGTTCTTGCAGGATGTCGTGTCCATAATCAAATACCGTCATGCACATTCATTCACACACACACGCACACGCACACGCACACGCACACCTACAGAGCATAGCCTACATGGCAACACACACATCGACTTGAGCCACACCTGATTCATTCTGGTGCAGTGTGACTGCTAAGAGTTTGGACCATGGGGCCCTGTCTGCATTGAGAGCTGAACATACAAGCACATAACCACCATGTGCTGTGCATATTTCATGTGTGTTCAATAATTGAAAAGCCTATTGAAAGATTCAAGACCCCTGCATTGTGTGCAGACAGAGATGCTCTTTAAACATCGGGGTCATCCATCAAGATGAGAGACGGTAGACTAGTGATTGCACAGAAACCCACCACAGGAATCTGATACAAACTGCATATACGGCTGCTTTCCCTCTAGCCTGAAGACATCTGAGCGGGAGAATATAGGCTAACGCATTTTGAGACGCTGAAGCAGGCTAATCTCTGTCCCTTGGTGAGAGACAGTGTAGTTTAACAGGAGGGGATATTCCATGGTACTCACCGTATTCAAGCCTAGGGTGTGTTTCCTCCATAGGTTAGTGCTTGTGATACTGTAACTCAGTGGTTCCCAAAGATTATACTTTTTATTTTATTTTTATGAACTCAGTCCGGCTTTCAATTTACTCTTGAAAGTTGTAATAATGGAATGCACTAGTAGAATCCTCTCGTCATGTCAGTCATTGCATTGTCAGAAATGCCCAGATCAACTAGCCCACGTCAGCTAACATTTTTAAACTCGTTTTTTTAGGCCATAGAAATAGACGTGGCGCGCACGGGGTCGCAAGATGTTCCCAAATGCTGGAAGAGGGTTCTGTGAAAAGGTTTGGGAACCCCTGCTGTAACTGACCTTTGACCCCTGTGAGTCGGAGCAGCTGTGATAGTGGCAGTCGGGGTGGGGGGGGGTCCTGGTAGTCAGAGCGTCTGTCTGCTGTACATTATCAACACCTCCCGGTCCTAACCACGGCTGCAAGAGATGGTGACAGACCCCCTCTGAAATACCCCCACTCCTGCCCACCAGCTGACACCCACCCCCAATCTTCCAGCCTGCCATCTAATTGCCCCTCAGTGCTACCCCTACCCCAAATTTGCCTCTAACCCTCCCTGTTCATGTATTTCCACACCCTTGAGTGAATAGCTAGTTCGCTGGCTCTGTCAAGGAACATCAGAGCACTCTACCATGGCATCCTTCCCTACTGTAACTGTTCCCCAGGCAGGTCTGCCCACATCTTCCACCGCTAGTAACCCTCAAACACACACACACAACCAGCCTACTGCACACAAATGTCCACCACAGACCGCCTCAAACAGAGACATTTCCATCTTTTGAGTAGTGTAAAATGAATACTTGTTTTATTTTGAAGGGATGTCATGAAATAGAATACACAAAGAGGAACAATAAAAATAAAATAAAAAGAATCTATAACTTATGCGTATTGTAACTAAACAAGCTGCTTTATGTCAGTATATTTTTTAAATTGGACCATCCATCACCCCCCTTATCTTATACGAGTACTAGGTACGAGTACATTTAACCTTTAACAAAATAAAAGTAAAAGGCTGTATATCTGTGTGGCCTGTTATAGTTCATGCTGTCACTCCCCCTCATATCTGCCAGTTCCAGATCGTGCCCTTCAAGCCTTCTGTTTCCGCCACATTTCCCTCTACTCCTGCCATCCTCTTCGCACCATCATCTATACACCAACTTTCCTTCCGCATCATGAAAAGTTGCACGCGCAGTTTCCCATCAGAAACCTCTGCTTCCTTACAGTCGTGGCCAAAAGTTATGAGAATGACACATATTAATTTTCACAAAGTCTGCTGCCACAGTTTGTATGATGGCAATTTGCATATACTCCAGAATGTTTTGCAATTAATTGCAAAGTCCCTCTTTGCCATGCAAATGAACTGAATCCCCCCAAAACATTTCCACTGCATTTCAGCCCTGCCACAAAAGGACCAGCTGACATCATGACAGTGATTCTCTCGTTAATACAGGTGTGAGTTGATGAGGACAAGGCTGGAGATCACTCTGTCATGCTGATTGAGTTTGAATAACAGACTGGAAGCTTCAAATGGAGGGTGGTGCTTGGAATCATTGTTCTTCCTCTGTCAACCATGGTTCCCTGCAAGGAAACACGTGCCGTCATCATTGCTTTAAACAAAAAGGGGCTTCACAGGCAAGGATATTGCTGCCAGTAAGATTGCACCTAAATCAACCATGTATCAGATCATCAAGAACTTCAAGGACATTGGTTCAATTGTTGTGAAGAAGGCTTCAGGGCACCCAAGAAAGTCCAGCAAGCGCCAGGTCCGTCTCCTAAAGTTGATTCAGCTGCGGAATCCGGGCACCACCAGTATAGAGCTTGCTCAGGAATAGCAGCAGGCAGGGGTGAGTGTATCTGTACGCACAGTGACGCAAAGACTTTTGGAGGATGGCCTGGTGTCAAGAAGGGCAGCAAAGAAGCTACTTCTCTCCAGGAAAAAAGCTTGTCCGGAGAAGACAAGGTGAGCGCTACCATCAGTCATGTGTCATGCCAACAGTAAAGCATCCTGAGACTATTCATGTGTGGGGTTGCTTCTCAGCCAAGGGAGTGGGCTCATTCACAATTTTGCCTAAGAACACAGCCATGAATAAAGAATGGTAACAACACTTCCTACGAGAGCAACTTCTCCCAACCATTCAGTAACAGTTTGGTGATGAACAATGCCTTTTTCAGCATGATGGAGCACCTTGCCTTAAGGCAAAAGTAATAACTAAGTGGCTCGAGGAGCAAAACATTGATATTTTGGGTCCATGGCCAGGAAACTCCCCAGACCTTAATCCCTGTTATGCAGGTGAATGAGGACCCAAAAGCGACTTAACGAAAACAGAGTCTTTATTCCAGTCTTAGACAAAAGCAATAATCCTGGATATTATCTAGGTGAAAGCAAAAACAGGAAAACTGAAATCCACTCGTCAGTAGAGAGGAATGACTGGAGACGCGACCACAGACTGCAGGTCGCTTCGGGAAGGCACCGGCCGTAGCTGACATTGACACCTGCTCACACGCAGCATCTGAAGAAGGTAAAACACGACAGGGCGGAACAAGGACACAGAACAGCGAACTCATACAAGGATCCGACAAGGACAGAAGCGGAAAACCGAGGGAGAAATAGGGACTCTAATCAGAGGGCAAAATAGGGGACAGGTGTGAAAAGAGTAAATGAGGTAGTTAGGAGAATGAGGAACAGCTGGGAGCAGGAACGGAACGATAGAGAGCGAGAGAGGGAGAGAGGGAGGGGGAGAGAGAGGGATAGAAAGAGGGAAAGAACCTAATAAGACCAGCAGAGGGAAATGAATAGAAGGGAAGCACAGAGACAAGACATGATAATAAATGACAAAACATGACAGTACCCCCCCACTCACCGAGCGCCTCCTGGTGCACTCGAGGAGGAACCCTGGCGGCAACGGAGGAAATCATCAATCAACGAACGGTCCAGCACGTCCCGAGATGGAACCCAACTCCTCTCCTCAGGACCGTAACCCTCCCAATCCACTAAGTACTGGTGACCACGTCCCCGAGAACGCATGTCCATGATCTTCCGTACCTTGTAAATAGGTGCGCCTCGACAAGGACGGGGGGGGGGGGAAGACGAACGGGGCGCGAAGAAAAGGCTTGACACAGGAGACATGGAAGACAGGGTGGACGCGACGAAGATGTCGCGGAAGAAGCAGTCGCACAGCGACAGGATTGACGACCTGAGAGACACGGAACGGACCAATGAACCGCGGAGTCAACTTGCGAGAAGCTGTCGTAAGGGGAAGGTTACGAGTGGAAAGCCACACTCTCTGACCGCGACAATACCTAGGACTCTTAATCCTACGTTTATTGGCGGCTCTCACAGTCTGCGCCCTGTAACGGCAAAGTGCAGACCTGACCCTCCTCCAGGTGCGCTCACAACGTTGGACAAAAGCCTGAGCGGAGGGAACGCTGGACTCGGCGAGCTGGGACGAGAACAGAGGAGGCTGGTACCCAAGACTACTCTGAAACGGAGATAGCCCGGTAGCAGACGAAGGAAGCGAGTTGTGAGCGTATTCTGCCCAGGGAGCTGTTCTGCCCAAGACGCAGGGTTTCGAAAAGAAAGGCTGCGTAATATGCGACCAATCGTCTGATTGGCCCTTTCTGCTTGACCGTTAGACTGGGGATGAAAACCGGAAGAGAGACTGACGGAAGCACCAATCAAACGACAGAACTCCCTCCAAAACTGTGACGTGAATTGCGGGCCTCTGTCTGAAACGGCGTCTAACGGGAGGCCATGAATTCTGAACACATTCTCAATGATGATTTGTGCCGTCTCCTTAGCGGAAGGAAGCTTAGCGAGGGGAATGAAATGTGCCGCCTTAGAGAACCTATCGACAACCGTAAGAATCACAGTCTTCCCCGCAGACGAAGGCAGACCGGTAATAAAGTCTAAGGCGATGTGAGACCATGGTCGAGAAGGAATGGGAAGCGGTCTGAGACGACCGGCAGGAGGAGAGTTACCTGACTTAGTCTGCGCGCAGTCCGAACAAGCAGCCACGAAACGGCGCGTGTCACGCTCCTGAGTAGGCCACCAAAACCGCTGGCGAATAGAAGCAAGCGTACCCCGAACGCCGGGGTGGCCAGCTAACTTGGCAGAGTGAGCCCACTGAAGAACAGCCAGACGAGTAGAGACAGGAACGAAAAGAAGGTTACTAGGACAAGCGCGCGGTGACGCAGTGTGAGTGAGTGCTTGCTTTACCTGTCTCTCAATTCCCCAGACAGTCAACCCGACAACACGCCCTTCAGGGAGAATCCCTCGGGGTCGGTAGAAGCCACAGAAGAACTAAAGAGACGGGATAAGGCATCAGGCTTGGTGTTCTTATTACCCGGGCGATAAGAAATCACGAACTCGAAATGAGCGAAAAACAACGCCCAACGAGCTTGACGTGCATTAAGTCGTTTGGCAGAACGGATGTACTCAAGGATCTTATGGTCAGTCCAAACGACAAAAGGAACGGTCGCCCCCTCCAACCACTGTCGCCATTCGCCTAGGGCTAAGCGGATGGCGAGCAGTTCGCGGTTACCCACATCATAGTTGCATTCCGATGGCGACAGGCGATGAGAAAAATAAGCGCAAGGATGGACCTTATCGTCAGAATGGAAGCGCTGGGATAGAATGGCTCCCACGCCCACCTCTGAAGCGTCAACCTCGACAATGAATTGTTTAGTGACGTCAGGAGTAACAAGGATAGGAGCGGATGTAAAACGCTTCTTGAGGAGATCAAAAGCTCCCTGGGCGGAACCGGACCACTTAAAGCACGTCTTGACAGAAGTAAGAGCTGTGAGAGGGGCAGCAACTTGACCGAAATTACGAATGAAACGCCGATAGAAATTAGCGAAACCTAGAAAGCGCTGCAACTCGACACGTGACTTTGGAACGGGCCAATCACTGACAGCCTGGACCATAGCGGGATCCATCTGAATGCCTTCAGCGGAAATAACAGAACCGAGAAATGTGACAGAGGAGACATGAAAGGCGCACTTCTCAGCCTTCATGTAGAGACAATTCTCTAAAAGGCGCTGGAGTACACGTCGAACGTGCTGAACATGAATCTCGAGTGACGGTGAAAAAATCAGGATATCGTCAAGGTAGACGAAAACAAAGATGTTCAGCATGTCTCTCAGTACATCATTAACTAATGCCTGAAAGACAGCTGGAGCATTAGCGAGACCGAACGGCAGAACCCGGTATTCAAAATGCCCTAACGGAATGTTAAACGCCGTTTTCCACTCGTCCCCCTCTCTGATGCGCACGAGATGGTAAGCATTACGAAGGTCCAACTTAGTAAAGAACCTGGCTCCCTGCAGAATTTCGAAGGCTGACGACATAAGGGGAAGCGGATAACGATTCTTAACCGTTATGTCATTCAGTCCTCGATAATCCACGCAGGGGCGCAGAGTACCGTCCTTCTTCTTAACAAAAAAAAACCCCGCTCCGGCGGGCGGGAGAGGAAGAAGGCACCACGGTACCGGTGTCGAGAGAAACAGACAAATAATCCTCGAGAGCCTTACGTTCGGGAGCCGACAGAGAGTATAGTCTACCCCGAGGGGGAGTGGTCCCCGGAAGGAGATCAATACAACAATCATACGACCGGTGAGGAGGAAGGGAGTTGGCTCTGGACCGACTGAAGACCGTGCGCAGATCATGATATTCCTCCGGCACTCCTGTCAAATCACCAGGTTCCTCCTGAGAAGAGGGGACAGAAGAAACAGGAGGGATAGCAGACATTAAACACTTCACATGACAAGAAACGTTCCAGGATAGGATAGAATTACTAGAGCAATTAATAGAAGGATTATGACATACTAGCCAGGGATGACCCAAAACAACAGGTGTAAAAGGTGAATGAAAAATCAAAAAGGAAATGGTCTCACTGTGGTTACCAGATACTGTGAGGGTTAAAGGTAGTGTCTCACATCTGATACTGGGGAGAAGACTACCATCTAAGGCGAACATGGGCGTGGGCTTCCCTAACTGTCCGAGAGGAATGTCATGTTTCCGAGCCCATGCTTCGTCCATAAAACAACCCTCAGCCCCAGAGTCTATCAAGGCACTGCAGGAAGCAGCCGAACCGGTCCAGCGTAGATGGACCGACAAGGTAGTACAGGATCGTGATGGAGAGACCTGAGTAGTAGCGCTCACCAGTAGCCCTCCGCTTACTGATGAGCTCTGGCTTTTACTGGACATGAAATGACAAAATGTCCAGCAGAACCGCAATAGATGCAAAGGCGGTTGGTGATCCTCCGTTCCCTCTCCTTCGTCGAGATGCGAATACCTCCCAGCTGCATGGACTCAGTCTCTGAGCCGGAGGGAGGAGATGGTTGAGATGCGGAGAGGGGGAACACCGTTAACGCGAGCTCTCTTCCACGAGCTCGGTGACGAAGATCTACCCGTCGTTCTATGCGGATGGCGAGTGCAATCAAAGAGTCCACGCTGGAAGGAACCTCCCGGGAGAGAATCTCATCTTTAACCTCAGCGTGGAGTCCCTCCAGAAAACGAGCGAGCAACGCCGGCTCGTTCCAGTCACTGGAGGCAGCAAGAGTGCGAAACTCTATAGAGTAATCCGTTATGGATCGATCACCTTGACATAGGGAAGCCAGGGCCCTGGAAGCCTCCTTACCAAAAACTGAACGATCAAAAACCCGTATCATCTCCTCTTTAAAGTTCAGATAATTGTTAGAACACTCAGCCCTTGCCTCCCAGATAGCTGTGCCCCACTCCCGAGCCCGACCAGTAAGGAGTGAAATGACGTAAGCGATCCGAGCTCTCTCTCTTGAGTATGTGTTGGGTTGGAGAGAGAACACAATATCACACTGGGTGAGAAAGGAGCGGCACTCAGTGGGCTGCCCAGAGTAACATGGTGGGTTATTAACCCTAGGTTCCGGAGACTCGGAAGACCAGGAAGTAGCTGGTGGCACGAGACGAAGACTCTGAAACTGTCCTGAGAGGTCGGAAACCTGAGCGGCCAGGGTCTCAACGGCATGACGAGCAGCAGACAATTCCTGCTCGTGTCTGCCGAGCATAGCTCCCTGGATCTCGACGGCAGTGTTGCGAGAATCCGTAGTCGCTGGGTCCATTCGTGGTCGGATCCTTCTGTTATGCAGGTGAATGAGGACCCAAAAGCGACTTAACGAAAACAGAGTCTTTATTCCAGTCTTAGACAAAAGCGATAATCCTGGATATTATCTAGGTGAAAGCAAAAACAGGAAAACTGAAATCCACTCGTCAGTAGAGAGGAATGACTGGAGACGCGACCACAGACTGCAGGTCGCTTCGGGAAGGCACCGGCCGTAGCTGACATTGACACCTGCTCACACGCAGCATCTGAAGAAGGTAAAACACGACAGGGCAGAACAAGGACACAGAACAGCGAACATCATACAAGGATCCGACAAGGACAGAAGCGGAAAGCCGAGGGAGAAATAGGGACTCTAATCAGAGGGCAAAATAGGGGACAGGTGTGAAAAGAGTAAATGAGGTAGTTAGGAGAATGAGGAACAGCTGGGAGCAGGAACGGAACGATAGAGAGAGAGAGCGAGAGAGGGAGAGAGGGAGGGGGAGAGAGAGGGATAGAAAGAGGGAAAGAACCTAATAAGACCAGCAGAGGGAAACGAATAGAAGGGAAGCACAGAGACAAGACATGATAATAAATGACAAAACATGACAAATCCCATTGAGGACTTGTGGTCAATCCTCAAGAGGCGGGTGGACAAACAAAAACCCACAAATTCTGACAAACTCCAAGCATTGATTATGCAAGAATGGGCTACCATCAGTCAGGATGTGGCCCAGAAGTCAATTGACCACATGCCAGGGCGGATTGCAGAGGTCTTGAAAAAGAAGGGTCAACACTGCAAATATTGACTCTTTGCATCAACTTCATGTAATTCTCAATAAAAGCCTTTGACACTTGTGAAATGCTTATAATTATACTTCAGTATTCCATAGTAGCATCTGCCATCTAAAGACACTGAAGCAGCAAACTTTGAAATTAATATTTGTGTCATTCTCAAAACTTTTGTTCACGACTGTACATAGCAGCGGATACGATCACATGCAACTTAAAATGCAGCTTGTGTAAGTTAAACACATAATCAGATGGTTATCGTCTACATTACATCGCAGATGAGTATTGTTTACCAAGCAGGCCAGCGAGGCAAGGTAAAATATCACAAATAGAGCTTCAGAAAGTATGCACACCCCTTGTCTTTATCCACATTTTGTTGTGATACAGCCTGAATTTAAAATGGATCACATGGAGATTTTGTGTCACTGGCCTACACACAATACCCCATTAAGTCAAAGTGGAATGATGTTTTTGGAAATGTTTAGAAATTAATAAAAAATGAAAAGCTGAAATGTCTTGAGTCAATAAGTATGCAACCCCTTTGTTATGGCAAGCCTAAATAAGTTCAGGAATAAAAATGTGCTGAACAAGTCACATAATAAGTTGCAATAATAGTGTTTAACATGATTTTTGAATGACTACCTCATCTCTGTACCCCACACATACAATCATATTTAAGGTTGCTCAGTCGAGCAGTGAATTTCAAACACAGATTCAACCACAAAGACCAGGGAGGTTTTCCAATGTCTCGCAAAGGGTGGTACCTATTGGTAGATTGGTAAATAATGTAATTAAATAAGCAGACATTGAATATCCCTTTGAGCTTGGTTGAGTTATTAATTACACTTTGGATGGTGTATCAATCCACCCGGTCACTACAAAGTTACAGGTGTCCTTCCTAACTCAGTAGCTGGAGATGAAGGAAACTGCTCAGGGATTTCACCTGGAGGCCAATGGTGACTAATACAGTTTCAGATTTTAATGGCTGTGATAGGAGAAATTTAGGATGGATCAACAACATTGTAGTTACCCCACAATACTAACCTAAATGACAGTGAAAAGAAGGAAGCCCGTACAGAATACAAATATTCCAAAACATGCATCCTGTTTGCAATAAGGCACTAAAGTAAAACTGCAACATTTTTGGCAAATAAATTAACTATGTCCTGAATACAAAGGTGTTGTATGTTTGGGGCAAATCACTGAGTACCACTCTTCATATTTTCACACATGCTGGCTGCATCATGTTATGGGTATGCCTGTCATCAACAAAGACTCGGGAGTTTTATTCCGTTTCTTTTTATCCTAAAAAAAAAAAATCAACTTTCAGCAGGACAATAGCCTAAAACACAAGGCCAAATATACACTTAACAAGATTACATTGAATTTTCCTGAGGCCTAGGTACAGTTTTGACTTAAAATGGCCTTGGAAATATATGGCAAGACTTAAATGGCTGTCTTGGAATGATCAACAACCAACTTGACAGAGCTTGACGAATTTTACAAAGAATACTGTGCAAATATTGTACAATCCAGGTGTGCAAATGTCTTAGAGACTTACCCAGAAGATTCACAGCTGGAATCGCTGCCAAAGATTTGGCCAGGGTAGGCCGTCATTGTAAATAAGAAATTGTTCCTAACCGACTTGCCTCGTTAAGTAAAGGTAAAAAAATTATAACATTTATTGACTCAGGGGTGTGAATACTTATGTAAATTAGATATTAGTATTTCATTTTCAATAAATTTACTAACATTTCTAAAAACATGTTTTCAATTTGTCATGGGGTATTGTGGGTTATTGTGTGTAGATGGGTGAGATCTGGTCCATCCTCTCCATTCTCCTCTAGCTCCTGTACTCGTCTCCAGTCTCCGATGAGGCTCATGAGGTCACGCGAGCGCTGCACCACACCATCGATGGTGCGCAGGTCTTGCACTGTAAGTTCCAATTCTGGGCTGCAGCCGTGGAGGCTGTCCTCTGTGTTCTGCCCCGGCAACACCGAGATGACAGCCCACGATGACTCCACCCACAGCAGGCCGGTCCAGGACGTAGTGGGTAGCCACGTTGGCGATGGAGCAGCCGTGGCCCCTGGTGACCGTCTCCAAGGCAACCAGCAGCTCCTGGAACAGCCCCCATCCTCCACAGCTGTCAATCACGTTATTGTACTTACTGAGGGAGGCGGTGTTGAGCTCTGCCCTGCTTGTAGGCCCTGCCTTCCCTAGATAGCGCTCTGAGAGTAGACCACTGGCTGAGAGATAGAGGGGGGACAGAGAGATGGAGGGGAGGGGGTGGATACAGAAAGAGAGAAATGGTAAAGATCAGGAAAGAGGAACAGTGGGAAATACATAGAACAGGGTGGCAGAGAAACAGCTTCGTCAGTCTGGACTCCATCTTAGAACTCCACCATTTTATATCACTACATCCCACATGGCAAGAGAGTCAATATGGAATGTATTTCTCTAATCGCTAACACTAAGAAACTGACAATAACTGGTCAATGAGGTTGCAACAGTAACTGTGACCTAGCCTGGTCTGTAGATCAGAAGGGTTGGCTAAAAACCCATATAGACCTGGACCAGGCTAACTGGGACCTAACCCAACCCTTCACCACTGACTCTCTCGGTGCAGTGGCTCAACCATGATGATCTAGAGCAGCCAAGTAGCTCCAGTAGGAGTGGCTGTGATGACCTAATCCCCCATGACCTCTGACCTGTCCTCACCCAGAGTTCCGTAGGTCCGTATATACAGTACCAGTCCAAAGTTTGGACACACCTACAAATTCAAGGGTTTTTCTTTATTTTTACTATTGTCAACATTGTAGAATAATAGTGAAGACATCAAAACTATGAAATAACACATGGAATCATGTAGTAAAAAAAAAGTGTTAAAAAAATCTAAATATATACAGTTGAAGTCGTAAGTTTACATACACTTAGGTTGGAGTTATTAAAACTAATTTTTCAACCACTCCACAAATTTCTTGTTAACAAACGACTACCCCAGATGGTGCGATGGACGGAGGACACAGAGGTGGCGTTCCAGACCCTAAAGGATGCGTTATGTTCGCACCTGGTACTCGTCACCCCACACTTCTCAAAACCCCTCCTTGTCCAGACAGACGTCTCTGACACACGGGTGGGGGCCATCTTGTGTCCACCCAGGCCCACCCATGCCTATGCCCCTTGGGCATTGAACAAGAACTGGCAACTTGAAAATGCAAACTGGAGTTTTGCATTTAAATTTGGTCATAAATGATGTTCACATTGTGGTATCCAAGGAGGTCTACCCCGGGGGTTGGTGATAGAGGGGAGGTACGTGCCGTGACGTTTGGTGAATGCAGATGAAGCTGAGAAAAAGGAGTTGGCATGTGGGAAGAGTCTGACTTTTGGGAAATACCAGTTAAAGACAAATAGGGTTTAAACTGAATTAAGACTACCAAAAGACCAAAGCCCATTTAGACCCAATCACCATCTCTTGTAACATTCTCTGTGAAATGGGCTTTGAAATGTGTAATTCAATTTAGAGAGCTTTGAAATTATTGATGAGTCCATTTTAAAGTAAAAATGTATTAAAATGTTGATGACGGTAGTATGATAAACTGAAGAAAACATACATTTTCATCAAGTTTGAAATTTTTTGGTTACTTTTTGAAAATAATAATATTAAATCGACCAAAATACCAACAAATCTCAAAACTGATAGGTAGATGCAAAAATGTCATTTCAGCCTGTGGTGCATGGCTTTAAACAACACGCCACAGTGAGTAGCCTCTATATTTCACAACAAATTATGAAGAAACAGAGTAATCATGAAAAGTATGCACAATAAAATGCCTCTAAACAGCGTGGGGAGAAAACATTTTCACATATTTAATCATGTAGCATTAGGCCTACTGATTATTTCTCCGTATCTACCTACAAGCTACTACATTGACAGCTCGCGTGCAGTTTTCCGCAAAGGTGTAACCAGTGGGAGAATCTCAATTGCATACTCCTCGCGTCCTCTCTCCTCGCCTCCTTCTCAAAACACATTGGATGAGAAAGCCGGAGGTCCCGCCCCTCTGATCACATTCGCCAATGGGTTTTGAGGAGGCGAGGATGCGAGCAATTGGATTTCCCCAGAGGCTGCGAAACAGCGACGCTTAATCAGACATGCCTGTGTTCATCATGGTTCTTACAGGCAAATTGAAATGACAAAATATGCTTGTGGTGCCTGTAGCTCAAATTATATGTTATATATTATTATATATTATAACACCATAAAACAAAATACAAATGTAAAAAGAGCACAACTAAATATATATTTTTTTTAAACATTTTGCAGGTGCCTTTTCATTTGAAAAACAAGTGGTAAAACTGCTTTCTAACTGCACTGAACCAAAACAGTGGCGCGCAGGAGCGAAGCAACACTTTCGAGTGGGCAAAACCTTGACGAAGGGGGAGGGGCTGCAAAATGCAATCTGTTAATTATTATATATACTGAACAAAAATATAAAATGCAACATGCAACAATTTCAAAGATTTTACTGAGTTACAGTTCATAGAGGAAAATCAGTCAACTGAAATAAATTCATTAGGCCCTAATCTATGGATTTCACATGACTGGGCACTGGGGAGTCAGGCCCAGCCAATCAGAATTCGGTTTTTTTTTTCCGCACAAAAGGGCTTTATTACAGACATAAATACTCCTCGGCACCCTCCTCAGACGATCCTACAGGTGAAGATGCTGGATGTGGAGGTCCTGAGCTGGCGTGGTTACACGTGGTCTGCGGGTGTGAGGTCGGATGACCTGGATAAAAAGACGCTGGAGGCGGCTTATGGTAGAGAAATTAACATTAAATTATCTGGCAACAGCTCTGTTGGACATTCCTGCAGTCAGCATGCCAATTGCACACTCTCTCAAAACTTGAGACATCTGTGGCACTGTGTTATGTGACAAAGCTGCACATTTTCGAGTGGCCTTTTATTGTCCCCAGCACAATGTACACCTGTGTAATGATCATGCTGTTGAATCAGCTTCTTGATATGCCACATCTGTCAGGCGGATAGATTATTTAGGCAAAAGGAGAAATGCTCACTAACAGGGATGCACAAAAATTGAGAGAAATAAGCTTTTTGTGCATATGGATCATTTCTGAGATCTTTCATTTCAGCACATGAAAAATGGGACCAACACTTTAGATGTTGCGTTTATATTTTGGTTCGGTATATAATATATAAAATGGCCATATCGATATTAATACGGACGAGCTCAAATTATTATTAATCCTTGAAAATGACAAATGACCCAATGGATCATTATACTTTCACTGGTAAAAAAAAGTGGGAGTGCAAAAACATTAGTTTGCACCCCTATTTTGAAAGTGGGGATGCAGCTGCTCCATTACTCAGGCACCTATGAGTATGTAGCTTTCAGATTTTACTGGATGGTGGGGAACTTGTAGCATGATTTTGCCCACACTAGTCTCTATTTAAGACTCACCTTGCAGTCCATTGGTCCAGGTCGAGGCAGCCATTTAGTCAAACCAGGAAGGGTTACACCGCTGGGTTTCAATTTCACCTAGAAAACAGAATGCTACAATTAGAATCTGCGCCGTCTGTGACTATAGACACTTTGAAATGCATTCCCTAAATTCACACCCTCCGGTATATTCACTACATTTACTTGTTGTCTGGGTGTACAACACTATGTAGAATAATATCCTCAATCCACATAATCCCCTCAAAGATCTTCAGATACTTTACAGTCAGAGGAACCATCTGTCCAGTTATACAGTGTGATAATGAAGGTGATTCCTCAGAGAGAGGTTTTGTTGGGAAACGTTCTCAGAGGACATTATTCTAGATGATTGACTCAGGGCATCTGTCTATGCCATTAGGCTGTCAAAACTGTGCAAGATGCAGCCTGCCTGGGCAATGCAAAAGAAAATGTCATATTAAAACCAATGGTAGTTGTGAATCTGTCCGTGTGTGTATGACTATGGCTCCATGTGTAAGGGAGCCTTAGTTTCATGTGTGTGGGCTTATTCATGTGTGTCTATGAGTGAGAGAGAATTGACCGATTTTCCATACCCATCTCTCCCCTGACCTGAGTGCGAGATTGAGCGGCTCCACCACCCAATACCAACTGTGCTACATTAGCTCCCTCCTGTGCCTATTCAGGGGTGCTACTCCACTTGCACACAGATCTATTATCAATGTTCATAAGATGTTTATTTTTTTATATATTTTTAAAAAAACTTCACATTCACTTTCAAACCAATAGGGATGGTGTCAGGTTTCCTTCAGACGTGACGCTTGGCATTCAGGCTAGAGCATCTTGTTTTCTCATGGTCTGAGAGTTTTAGGTGCCTTTCAGCAAACTCCTAGTGGGCTGTCATGTGCCTTTTACTGAGGATTGGCTTCTGTCTGGCCACTCTACTATAAAGGCCTGATTGTTGGAGTGCTGCAGAGATGGTTGTCCTTCTGGAAGGTTCTCCCATCTCCACAGAGGAACTCTGGAGCTCTGCTAGAGTGACCATCAGGTTCTTGGTCACCTCCCTGACCAAGGCCCTTCTCCCCCGATTTCTTCAGTTTTGGCCAGCTCTAGGAAGTCTTGGTGGTTCCAAACTTCTTCCATTTAAGAATGATGGAGGCCACTGTGTTCTTGGGAACCTTCAATGATGCAGACATTTGTTGTTTACGCTCCCTCAGATCTGTGCCTCGACACAATCCTGTCTTGGAGCTCTACAGACAATTCCTTCGACCTCATGGCTTGGTTTTTGCTCTGACTTGCACTGCCAACTGTGAGGCCTTATATAGACAGGTATATGTCTTTCCAAACCATGTCCAATCAATTGAATTTACCCCAGGTGGACTCCAATTAAGATGTAGTAACATCTCAAGGAAGATCAATGAAAACAGGATGCACCTGACCTCAATTTCGAGTCTCATAGCAAAGGGTCTGAATACTTACATACATTTCTGTATTTCTGTTTTTTTATTTTTTATTATACATTTGCAAATGTTTCTAAAAACATGTTTTTGCTTTGTCATTTTGGGGTATTGTGTGTAGATTGATGTGGGTAAAAATATATATATATATCAATTTTAGAATAAGCTTTTGTAAATGTAACAAAATGTGGGAAAAGTCAAGGGGTCTCAATACTTTTCCAACTATTCTGTATGTTGTCAGGCCGGCATAATTATAAACCGGATGGTTCGAGCCCATAACTAATAAAGAAACGATAGCTAGCTGGTTAATTTATTCTCTTTACATTCATCGTACGGTTGTTAATAGGTCCAGTAGTTTAGCTGTTTAAACTCAAACGACAAAATACAAAAGGTATATGCAACATTTTGGACTCTGCGGTTTATGTACGTTTCTTTTCGATCTCATTCATGTGTAGTCCGTGTGCCAAATCTTTGCTACTACTAACTGTAATAAATAAAACTTTACAATACATTTTGCGCAGTTTAGAATCAGAATATAATGACGAGTGCCAATGTCTCCGCCCTAACAATGGGAGTCGTTGTCCCAATTGCGCGAAGGCAGGCGACAAGGACCACGTTTACATGCGCACAGTCCCGATAGTAAACTCTAATTCGGGATAAACTGTTTACATGTACATTTGATATCTCGCTGACGAGTATCATTGTATCCGTGAATAAGCATATTTCTGATTTAAGTTAATATGGGTTATATTGAATATGAACTGAAATATGGATACTGACTGTAGGCCTATAACCTTTCACATGTAGCGTAATATAATATTAAATCCTGCAGAATTGTACATTTCTTGCAGTTGGCCTTCAATTATAGAACACCTTTTTATTTTATCTCGGGAACTGAAGTGGAGAAATACTACTTATTTATTTCAGAATCTCTTGAAAAAATGCAAATGCAGGTGTAACTTATCTTTGACACTGTTGTGCAAGTAGACAGTATTTCAACCACATAAAATATGCACCAAAGACAAACTGAAGTCTTATCAGAAATGTGTTTAATCGTTTTTTCAGCATTTAAATTCCTTGAAACCGGTCAAACTGATGACATTGTTCGCATGCAAAATCTTTCCACTGTTATTGCGTTTTCTACAGTGTCTCTAAACAAAACAGACAACTTTACCGGTGTTAAATATATTACTAATGCATTCATTCTATCGATGTAAAACATTATTCTGGTGAGCACTACTTGACTTAGTCTTCTGGGGCAACACGTTATGACATGTATCGAACTATAAATGACAAATGGCCTACCAAATGTCGGAAATTATAAGTAGAAATGTATCTATTCAAATTAGGGGTCAAAGTAGCCTAAACCAGTAGGCTACGGTGTATCAGCAAAAATCAGTTATGGAATTATTATAGTGGATTGAACTGCCCAGGTATAGCCTGCCCTTAATTAAGTGATTTGTTTGTTGATATGCGAAACCGAGCCTGTGTAACCGTGCAGGCAGAGTTTCTCATTACCTGGATACAAGCCTTTTCGGATTATTGTAAACGGTATATGATGTTAATGTTTAATCTCAAAAACATAATACTTGGGTTTAGGTGCAAAATAAGGCCATATAAACGCAAGGGCTTATTTTAGACAGATTTTGTCGAGTGAAACCTCTCGCTTCACCTCTTCCTCTCTGACTTCTACCCCCAGGAACGTTCAGAGCGCGCCTGCGATTGACTGCCCTCTAGAGGTTTATAGTAACCTGCTGTCAATAATAGCGTACTCTACTATGTGGATACAACCTTTAGATGTGTATTCTTCAGTAGGGATTTGCACATAATTATTATGCAGACAAAACAAAAATGAGAACCTGAAACTGAAAAAAAATACAATAAAATTGAATGTCTTTATTTTCCATACATTTCAGCCCAACTAAAGACAGTTGTTTTGTGAGAGAAAGGGAAAATTGGACACAGTACTATATGAATTACCAGTAGTTCATGAAACATCGAGGGGGGTGCATTTGTTTAACACAATCTCCCCCAAAATAAGCCCAATAAAAAATTAAAAAATCGAAATCCATGACATTACATGATTGGAGTAAATTGCATACATTCAAGGCATTGTTAGTTTCAAGAAAATAGAATAAATACATGGAGAAATTACAGTTGTGTGGATATCCTGACACATTTTAGTCTTAGAAAATTATTTATTCACAAAATTAATAAGAATAAAGAATGAAATAGTGACATATCCAGACAATCTCAGGGAGGGGAAATACTGCCAATACTATAGGCTTGGGCAAGGAAACCACTTAACTGCTCTACTCAGTTGCATACAGTATAAAGGCATCTTACTCTGTCATTACTCATCATTAGTTAACAAAAACTGCCCCTACTGTACATTCAAATTCAAATGAATTTCTTAAGGAACTGTTTTATTTAAATAAGTACACTTAGAAATGATCACTCATTCCAAGCCGATACAAATTAACATTTGTGCAGCTTCAAAAGAAAAGCAGTATATCAATCTACTATTCTAGCACTACTTGCTATGCGATTAATCCCCAAGCAAGAGTTCACAGTGAAAAGCAACTGAAACCTCAAAGTTGTAGAGATATGAAGAGGTAGAGAAAAGTGCACTTTCTATTGGTGAAATATGTCAACAAGATGAAGACCTGTTTACAGTAATATATGCAAACAATGTCCATTGATTGAAAGTTGTGTTTGACCAAACAAATCAGAAAAAAAACTCACCATTCAATGACCTCAATTGTCACAATACAGGTTCCCTGTATTGCTACTTGATCCTTAAAGCGGCAATCGGCAGCAGAAACAATAACAAAGCGTCCTCACCATCCCTGTTTCAGTAAAGAACTGAGGGATGGGGCTAGAGAAAAGTAACCACTCTCAAATTCATAGACAGGGCCATTGGATGCAAGGACTGACCATCCGTGATATCAAAATATAATATAGTTTTAGAGTAAAACAAACTTATATTTCAGGTTCTGATAGGGTATGGCAGTTGAGTTAAGCTCATGAGGCATTTATAAGTCATATTCTTCATGAATCAATGGGTATATATAAATTAATGATAAGTCCAAAAACGGCTGTAGCAACTGCTGATTGCCCCTTTAAAGAAAACACTACAGTAGGTAATGAAAAGAATGCTTATGTAGAAGATTTCATTTACGATATCCGTTTGCAGATTCAAACTCCAAACACAAAAAGTAAAGAAACGTTTCCAGGATACACTCAAAGATAATTGGCCATCTTACCATATTGTCCATTACAAGGTGTACCAAACATGTTTTTTCCAATTTTTTTACATAATCTAAAATGTATTAACTTCATAATTACAAAAATAACATTATTTAGAGGTATTATTTCTGTTGTGTTACATTTGTTGACATGACATCACTCAGCCCTCAAAGCTCAATCCTTGGTGTGCAGGGTTTTGTCCCGGCTCATTGTTCAATCATGTAAACTTGGATGACAATCGAGTAACAGATTAGGGTAAGAGACCCTGCACGCACAGGACTGACAATGAGATATATAGGGCAGTAGCAGGCACTGTGTTCAGCATGTCTATGACGGTTTAGTGGCGCCATTGAAATTGGACCTCCCGTCTTTCGCCCTCAGGGACTCCCTGTAGATCAGCAGCCTCTCAGTGGTGTGAGGGGGCAGCCGGCTCCTCTTGGCCCTGACGATGCAGGACGCCATGGGGAAGAGTCGATCAAAGCCGCCTGAGGTGGCAGGCACAGCCAGCAGCTTCCTGGCCGCTCTCTGCAGCTGGGGAAACCGTGAGGCGTCTCTCCAGAAAACCTGGGTGGAGCAGTCCCCATCCAGCACAGGCTCTGACAAGTACTGGTCCAGCTCAGACAACTTCATGCTCTTGGTCGCAGGCTGGAGGAAACTGAAGATGGACTTGCGCTTGAGGTTGCCGCTGCCACTGTTAGAGCTGGAGGCCTCAGAGTCCTCCTGGATCTCTTCACTCTCCTCTTGCTTCACTGGGTTCGAGGAATCCATGTCGCTGACCAACGACTTGACCAGCATTTGGACCTGGAACTTGGAGGGGGCGGCCAGGGAGGCGGCGTCCCCCTCCTGCTTCACGTCATCGAAGGGCTGGAGCTTAATGCGGGGGTCCAGCACCGTGACCAGGATCAGGTCCCTCTGCAGAAAGAGGGGCTGGAAGTGTGTTTGCAGGCCGGAGCGGAGCCCCTTGGAGAAGTGGCTGTAGTTGGTGGAGCGGGTCTCCAGGGTCTTGTCCAGGCCGATCAGGGAGGGGATGATGAGGGAGAAGGTGACGGCATCGCTCTGAAGCACCTGAATGGCCTCCTCAAAGGGCTCCAGCAGGCCGATGATGTCCACCACCTGCTCCCGCTTGGCCCTCACCATGGGCGGGGAGCTGGACGAGTCCTTGGCCTCAATGCGGGCCTGGGCAAGCAGGGTCATGACTGAGCCCCACACAGCCTCCTGTACCATCCGCCGCATCGACACAAAGGTGGAATTCCAGCGGCAGCCGCCGGGTGAGGGGGCCAGTGACAGGCCACACTCCTTCAGCAGCACCTCGTTCCAGTAGGCGCTGCGGCGGAAGAAGGCCACCACGTTGTGTACCTGAGACAGCAGGTTCTCCACCACGCGAGAGTTCTTTAGAGCCTCTTTGATCACCAGCTGCAGCATGTTGGCGACGCAGCCCACGCGCGTGCCAAACTGGATCTCTGAGAAGTCCTCCGTGAGCATCTTGTCACCCAGGAAGGCTAGCATCTCCTCCTCGTCCGGATCGCCCCTCTGAGACGAGCACATGATCCTATAGTCGCAAAAGAGGTCGTAGGCAGCGATGGTGTGCTTGGCCTCGTTGGTGATGATGTAACCCAGATTATTGGGGAACAGGCCGTAGCTCAGCAGCACGGCTTCCAGCTCCCGGGCCATGGCCACGTTCATGTTCTTGTGGCCGATGTGGCGAAAGGCCACGGTGGGCCGGTGGATGTGCCAGTCATCATCCAGGAAGTGCAACTGCACGGCGACAACAGGGTCGGCGTAGGGGCTGGCCCAGAGGTCCAGGGTGGCATGGACAACGGCATCGCCCGCGCTGGCAGCCAAGCAGGTCTTCAGGTCGCGGATCAGATGGGGCTTGATTGCCTTCTCCACGTCGTCGTACAGACGGAGGCCCACGGCACGCTGGGACAGCCTCTGATATTGGGGGCCGATCACAGACATGAAGCTCCTGAAGCCTGAGCCCTCCACGAAGCTGAGGGGCAGCATGTCCTCCGCTATCATCCGCAATACGGCCTCTGTGATGCTCTTCTGGCGAGACTGGTGGAGAGTGGGGACGCTGCTAGAGCAGGGGCTGTTGGAGTCCCTCTTGGCTAAGACAGGCGGGAACACCACTGTCTTTGACCTGACTGGGTGAGAGTCCTTTTTTGGCCTAATTTTTAGCATGGGGTCTATAGCCTCTCTATACTGTCTCATCTATAGAGAACAAAGAGAATGGGTGAAAAGGATTGAACGTTTCAATATTTACACTGTGGAGAAAAATGAAAGAAAAAAAACAGAAAAAAATAACGCTCAACAGGCTTCATTTGGTTAGTGACAACCATTATGCCTGGTTGGAGGATAACAGAACACATTACACCTCACTGCTGTTTGGCCTCCCACAGACATAGGTGAGTAATGCGCAAACAGAGAAAGAGTCAAGGATATGGCGTTCTTACCACCTCTGGAGGTTCAGGCTCCGTGTCCAAAACAACGTCACAACGAAAATCTACCTGTAAGCCAAGATAACCTAAGTTAGCAAACAACAGCACATACCTCTTTTTTTCGTTTGTTGTTCAAGTAAATTCAAATAGCTAAAAGTGTTGGAAGTGACAGGGTGACTGTTTGTATTTGAGGAATACAAAGGGCTGACCTCGCCCTGTAACAGAGTAGTAGGTGGTGGGTTAGGTGAAACATAGTGCTTGTTAGTATGTGAAGAATACAAAGGGCTGACCTCGCCCTGCTCCAGAGAAGTGGGTGGTAGCGGGCTCCCGTCATCATCCATAACATATGCTCCCATCTCGGCTTTACGTTTGATGGTTGAGTTCCAGTGGTTTTTCACAGCATTATCCGTCCTACGGAGGTAGAAAAGCGGTGTGTCATTCCCGGAGAGCAAAACTACACTGACTTTCTATTAAAATTGACTAGTAAATTGGACGTGTCATTGTTTGAATAATCAAATCCTGTTAGGATCTGAATGCGACCGGTGTTTCATAGCATTTGGCAGGGTTCCACATAAATGATGATTAACAATGTCACCCAGGCCAGTAAAAACATGTCTGGGCCAGTAGATCTCACAGTCACTGGCTCAATCAGGCCCAAAACCTTTCAGCGTGTTTCAGTTCGAGATTTCCGTGCGCTGCTCTGGTCTTCCATTGAAAACTAATATTGCCGGCATCGCATTCAGCACGGCACTATTGGAGCAATATGATTAGCCGTTCAATCGACCACCACCAAGAGCCACAACAACTTCTTGAAATCAGAGCACCAATAACTAGTAAATATTACTAGACTTAGCGAAAATTATTAACTACATGTTGTAGATTTTGGTTATAATAATAATAATAATAATAAGAGTGACTTACATTCAGAAACAACTTGCGGGTAATTGTCTAGCGAAGTGAGTTGATGTGTTCAAACGCTAGCTGTGCAGAGCAAAAAACAGTTCTTAAAGGGGCAACTGCATCTTAAAGCTAGAATCTTGAATTGAAAAAAATGACAAAGCGGACACCCCGTCTCAGAGTTGCTAAAAAGCTGAGGAATGGGCCTGGAGAAATGTAACCACTCAAGACAGAGGTATAGATGCAAGGATTGACCATCCATGATATCAAAATGATAGTTTTAACCATATTTTGAGGCTATGCAGTGTTTGTTTATACTTACAGTGCCTTGCGAAAGTATTCAGCCCCCTTGAACCTTGCGACCTTTTGCCACATTTCAGGCTACAAACATGAAGATATAAAACTGTATTTTTTTGTGAAGAATCAACAACAAGTGGGACACAATCATGAAGTGGAACGACATTTATTGGATATTTCAAACTTTTTTAACATATCAAAAACTGAAAAATTGGGCGTGCAAAATTATTCATCCCCTTTACTTTCAGTGCAGCAAACTCTCTCCAGAAGTTCAGTGAGGATCTCTGAATGATCCAATGTTGACCTAAATGACTAATGATGATAAATACAATCCACCTGTGTGTAATCAAGTCTCAGTATAAATGCACCTGCACTGTGATAGTCTCAGAGGTCCGTTAAAAGAGCAGAGAGCATCATGAAGAACAAGGAACACACCAGGCAGGTCCGAGATACTGTTGTGAAGAAGTTTAAAGCCGGATTTGGATACAAAAAGATTTCCCAAGCTTTAAACATCCCAAGGAGCACTGTGCAAGCAATAATATTGAAATGGGAGTATCAGACCACTGCAAATCTACCAAGACCTGGCCGTCCCTCTAAACTTTCAGCTCATACAAGGAGAAGACTTATCAGAGATGCAGCCAAGAGGCCCATGACCACTCTGGATGAACTGCAGAGATCTACAGCTGAGGTGGGAGACTGTCCATATACGACAACAATCAGTCGTATATTGCACAAATCTGGCCTTTATGGAAGAGTGGCAAGAAGAAAGCCATTTCTTAAAGATATCCATAAAAAGTGTCGTTTAAAGTTTGCCACAAGCCACCTGGGAGACACACCAAACATGTGGAAGAAGATGCTCTGGTCAGATGTAACCAAAATTGAAGTTTTTGGCAACAATGCAAAACGTTATGTTTGGCGTAAAGCAACACAGCTCATCACCCTGAACACATCATCCCCACTGTCAAACATGGTGGTGGCAGCATCATGGTTTGGGCCTGCTTTTCTTCAGCAGGGACAGGGAAGATGGTTAAAATTGATGAGAAGATGGATGGAGCCAAATACAGGACCATTCTGGAAGAAAACCTGATGGAGTCTGCAAAAGACCTGAGACTGGGACGGAGATTTGTCTTACAACAAGACAATGATCCAAAACATAAAGCTAAATCTACAATGGAATGGTTCAAAAATAAACATATCCAGGTGTTAGAATGGCCAAGTCAAAGCCCAGACCTGAATCCAATCGAGAATCTGTGGAAAGAACTGAAAACTGCTGTTCACAAATGCTCTCCATCCAACCTCACTGAGCTCGAGCTGTTTTGCAAGGAGGAATGGGAAAAGATTTCAGTCTCTTGATGTGCAAAACTGATAGAGACATACCCCAAGCGACTTAAAGCTGTAATTGCAGCAAAAGGTGGCGCTACAAAGTATTTAACTTAAGGGGGCTGAATAATTTTGCACGCCCAATTGTCCAGTTTTTGATTTGTTAAAAAAGTTTGAAGTATCCAATAAATGTCGTTCCACTTCATGATTGTGTCCCACTTGTTGTTGATTCTTCACAAAAAATACAGTTTTATATCTATGTTTGAAGCCTGAAATGTGGCAAAAGGTCGCAAAGTTCAAGGGGGCCGAATACTTTTGCAAGGCACTGTATATTGTTTACAAACATAGGAAGACAGTGGCACCTTTTCCCTAATGTACAGTGCCTTCGGGAAAGTATTAGGTCTAAAATTGATCCCCCCACTCAATCGACACACAATACCCATTAATGACAAAGAAAAACAGCTACATTTGTTTTGCTAATTTATTCAAAAAAATCATGAAATATCATATTTACATAAGTATTCAGACCCTTTACTCTGTTTTTTTTAAGCACCTTTGGCAGCGATTACAGCATCAAGTCTTCTTGGGTATGATGCTACAAGCCTGGCACACCTGTATTTGGGGTGTTTCTCCGATTCTTCCCTGCAGATCCTCTCAAGCTCTGTCAGGTTTGATGGGGAGCGTCGCTGCACAGCTATTTTCAGGTCTTTCCAGAGATGTTCGATCGGGTTCATGTCCGGACTCTGGCTGGGCCACTCAAGGACATTCAGAGACTTGTCCCAGAAGCCTCTCCTGGTTTGTCTTGGCTGTGTGCTTAGGGTTGTTGTCCTGTTGGAAGGTGAACCGTCGCCCCAGTCTGAGGTCCTGAGAGCTCTGGAGCAGGCTTTCATCAAGGATCTCTCTGTGCTCCGTTCATCTTTGCCTCAATACTGACTAGCCTACCAGTCTCTCCTGCTGAAAAACATCCCAAAATCATTATGCTGCCACCACCATGCTTCACCGTAGGGATGGTGCCAGGTTTCCTCCAGACGTGGTGCTTGGCATTCAGGCCAAATAGTTCAATCTTGCTTTCATCAGACCAGAGAATCTTGATTCTCATGGTCTGAGTTCTTTGGGTGCCTTTTTGCCAACTCCAAGTTGGCTGTCATGTGCCTTTTACTGAGAAGTGGCTTCCGTCTGCCCCCTCTACCATAAAGGCCTGATTGGTGGAGTGCTGCAGAGATGGTTGTCCTTCTGGAAGGTTCTCTCATCTCCACAGAGGAACTCTGGAGCCCTGTCAGAGAGACCATCTGGTTCTTGGTCATCTCCCCCGATGGCTCAGTTTGGCCGGGCGGCCAGCCAGCTCTAGGAAGAGTTGGTGATTCTAAACTTCTTCCATTTAAGAATGATGGAGGCCTTCAATGATGCAGACATTTTTTGGTACCCTTCCCCAGATCTATGCCTTGACACAATCCTGTCTCAGAGTTCTACGGATAATTCCTTCGACCTCATGGCTAGGTTTTTGCTCTGACATGCACTGTCAACTGTGGGACCTGATATATACAGGTGTGTGCCTTTCCAAATCATATCAATTGAATTTACCACAGGTGGACTCAAAATAAGTTGTAGAAACATCTCAAGGATGATCACTGGAAACAGGATGCACCTGAGCTCAATTTCGAGTCTCATAGCAAAGGGTCTGAATACTTATTTAAATAAGGTATTTATGTTTTTAAATTTAATACATTCACAAAAGAAAAATAATTTTTAAACATTTTGCTTTGTCATTATGTGGTATTCTGTGTAGATTGCTGAGGATTTTTATGTATTTAATCCATTTTAAAATAAGCCTGTAAATGTAACAAAATGTGGAAAAAGTCAAGGGGTCTGAATACTTTCCGACGGCACAGTAGATCTCAGCTTCACAAGAATAAAGCAAACATTTGCATTAACAATTTATATTACGCAGCTTTTAACACATTAAAATGTTGCCTATTTGTAGTTGAATAACAGAGAGACAGCACTCTAATCTATGGGCCCTGCATAACTCTAATGTATTTAAACTACCCTAGGTCCAGGCCAGTAGAAATTTTGTTTGGGACAGGAGATTCTGGGTCAACTGGTCTGGCCAGGCCCAGTGAGAAAAAAAAGTTAATGTGGAACCTTGCTGCGGTCAGTTACCTTCCAGGTAGAAGCTTGGCAATCTCCGCCCAGCGGTTCCCAAGGACACAGTGGGCTTTGTAGATGATCAGGTCCTCCTCTGGGGTCCACGAGGACTTCTTCACGTCCGGGTTGAGGTGGTTGTGCCATCGCTCCCTGCATTGCTTCCCCTGGCGACCCTTCAGGTGCCTGGCCACCATCGCCCACTGCTTGGTCCCATATTTACTCACCAGCTCAATGACCTACAGAGAGGAACAATGATGAGAGAGATTATGTATCCTTCACTTTCTAAGGACAATAATCTATCTATACATGTCTGTATAATGGCATTTGTTTTTCATTGCTCACCTTGTCGTCCTCCTCCTTGGTCCAAGTCCCCTTGATTAAATCTGGATCTAGAGCCTTCATATAGCGGTGCATACATTGATACTCTGTACGCCCCTATAAGAAATCTACTTTTGTAAGGTTTTCACAGACAGGATCGATACTATTAATAAGAGCCTGCATAATAGAAAAAATAGGACTATAATTCTCTTCTACAATTCTGCCATATAGCCTGTGCTATATCTATCCCAAAATCTGTCCCCAACACTCACTGGTAGGAAGCTGGCGATAGTTGTCCAGTCACTATTTCCAAAGTTGTGCACAAGGATCTTTAGATTCTCATCCTGCAAGTACAAGAGAGAAACAACTTAGAGAACATACCACTACACTACTTAGAGCAGCAATTATTCTCTTCTTCCTTCATAGCACTTTTAGGTCAGGGCTGAGAGCTTCTGGTTAATGTTAAGGTTACAGTGGACAGTATACAAGTAAAAGAGGCCATCTTAGTTCTGACACAAGGCCCAGAGTTCAGTCCAGATCAATCACTCACCTCCTCATGCGTCCATTTCACTTTAACTTTATAACTCTCCCGCTGTTCCGCCACATCAGAGTCTGTGTCAACACACAGCATTTCATCTCCATCTTCACTCTGCATGCTGCAAATAAACAGGTAGAAAACTATGAGACGGGGCACGTTCCTCTGCCCAGGCGTTCCTGACACATGCCAGATCTTACAACGCCAGGATAGGTTGATTTTTACTGAATCTATGTTATTTAAATCTGGTGCCCGACAACAGTCGATAACGTGGCAAGCAACCATTGCTTGACGCATCAGAACGTCTGAGCAGGGGAACGCGGCCAAGAAGAGAACAGAGGCAGGCATAAAACCCTGGCACACCTGGATTTTATGGAATTTGATGTTTGTGTGAGGCATGGATGTGCCCCTCAATTACAAAGTTCCTACACAGCTGCCATCACTTAGTCTACTCATACCAACAGCTTTATTGACCTGAACCTATTACATGTGAGCACTGTTCACTTGAGCTGTTCGAGAAGTCTTGACTTATGACAGTATCCTCTCTACCACAAGGTTGACAAGCCAGTTTGGCCATTTAGAACGCTAATATTACCTGTCTCTTACACTTGGTGATGTCCCATATGGTGCTGTACCCAATGACGGTTGGTACAGCGCCGAAATTCAGCCTGAGCCTGTCAACGAAACGAGCCTTCCACTTGTGGTATCTCTCAGTCGGTTGGGACAAAATGATCACCACACATGGTTGTAACGCCTGGTTTTCCGCCACCAAATGCAGGCCAGCTGATTATGACATAAATTGTCCTACTTATTACAACGCTCCAAAAGTGAAAAGTAACCCGGTCCCTATCGTTAAAAGTGCACCCTTTAACAAAGCTATTTCGACTAAAAATAAAAATCGAACAAACTGCAGTACTGCAGCCCTAGTACCTCTTGCACGTCTGTGGATTGCAACAAAAAGTGGCAACATGAAATATACAATTCCAATACATGTGCTTCAAACTGCGCAACATTGTAACAAGCTGGTCTTCACATACAATGAAAATAACAAATTCATGAGGCCCACCCCACCAGTCTGGGAAACAACGTAACGTTGGTTAGCTAGCTAATCAACAAACTGCATGTTACTGCTGCGAGCGATACAACCTTTCATTTAGGCAAATACATTTAGTAATATCTTCACCAATCAATGCCACAATATGCACCGTGCTACTTAAAAGTGGGTAACTAAAACTGTGATTAGCAAATTGTTACATTCTTACATGACAGAAAAAAACGTATTCTTGACTGTAACCCGTAGTGAAGATGCCGGTAACGTTAGCGAACGTGTCCAGCCAGCTAGCAAACAACTACTAGCCGACTGCTGGCCATGATAACAACGGCTTTCTAAGCGGACTGTTTAACTGTTACTGAACAGTCAACGTTAGCTAGCGAGACTAGCTTCCGGGATCACAACCAAATTGCACACGAAGACCACTGGAAGTATAACGTCACAATTTACCAAGGCATTTTCGCTCTCTGGTCTACAGTTCCAGGTTCTGGTGGAATAAGTTGATGCACATGGCTCATTTTCACTACTGAATAAGATAAACGGTATAAACCCATTGCATTGGCTTACCCACGCGGCCAACCGGACATTCCCCCCCAGCTTCTAGGAGTGTCCAGCAAACCTCCCAAAAACCCCAACTGTCGCGGCCTTGCCTCACAGTCCCGTCTGTTCAACCGACGCGGGACTCTAACCGTAACAAACAACTCTAATAAGTTACAATACTTTGAAAATAGAGTAGCTAAACTGTGGAAAACGAATCAACCAGACTCATGCGTTTCAATTTCTTAACACGCGCCTAGCGTTTTTTTAGTAGCAGATTTTTTTTGCCCGGGAAAGGGGTAAGGAAGAAGGGTACGTTCAAGACCATCAACGCTCTCCGGAAACAAGCATTTGCTGCACTCCTAACGTTATATAATACCGAAAAGCAGAGGGTCAACTCCCCCCCCCCCCCTAAAGCTAATTTCCTGAATTTCTACGCAGTTTTAACATGACACAGGCCCTTCTAACTAGTTATTTTTAGAACAGCAAAAAATGTCACCAGACACTCATCAAGCTAGGTAAGAGATCATGAATAACATGTTTAAAGGGATAGTTCACCCAAATTACAAAATGGCATATTGGTTTCCTTACCCTGTAAGCTTTCTATGGACAAGGTATGACTTCAATCCATGCTTTAGTTTAGTTTCCCTGGCACTGTTTCTAAATGCTAACATTTTATAATTTGGGGCACACATTCCATTCAAGTCATGGGAACAATATTAGCATTTTTTGCACATCATGTCCAAATCATCCGAAAGTATCTCAAATTGATTGTGAAGCTGGCAAAAGTCACTTGTAGAAAATGTAACATGATGTGCAAAAAACGCTAATATTGTTTGCGTGACTTGATTGGGATTTGTGCCACAAATGCTAAAACATTTTTTATTTAGAAAAAGTGTCAGCCACTGCCAAGGCAACTAAACCAAAGCATGGATTGCTGTCATACCTTGTACATAGACTGCTTACAGGTAAGGAAACCAATGTGTAATTTTATAATTTGAATTGATAAAAGACCTAACTAGAGTAAAGGTAATTCAATAATCAATCTTGTGTTGCACCTTGAACCAAATAGCCTAACAAATTAAGAACTCAAAGTACAAACACTTAACTTTTGATGTTCTTTATGAAGACTTCCTTCCGCAGTGTCATTTACCCAGAAAGTCATTTATGGGACAAGGAGAGACTGTCATCCATGGTTCAGATTTGTTTTCGAAAGCCACTGCCAACTTGAGCTAACTGTAGGTAACAATAACCAACAATGGGATTGATGGGGCAAGCTAACCATGGTCAAAAGTTGTGGCAAAATCACCTCAAAGTTTTTCAAACCAAGTCTTTGAGTTGATTTGGTATACAGTTTTGAACATGGTGAACTTGCCCCTATCCATAAATAAATACAAAACAATGTTTCTCATTAGACATTTTTGTATAATGAGGAGAAACAACCAGATCTCAGGCTTCTGAGTGGCGCAGCGGTCTAAGGCACTGCATCTCAGTGCATAGAGGCATCACTGTAGTCCCTGGTTCAAATCCAGGTAGCATCACATCCGGCTGTGATTGGGCAGTGCACAATTGGCCCAGTGTTGGTTGGGGTAGGCTATCATTGAAAATAATAATTTGTTCTCAACTGACTTGCCTAGTTAAATAATGGATTCACTGTGACACTTGTCTGGCCTTGTACATGGGGTGAAACATTGAGCAACTTCTACCAATCTTGCAGCACAGTGGCTCGCTCTAGAGAATGTTTCCGCCTCGTTTAATTATTTCTAATGACAGGAAGTGGATCCTCATTACCAGGACATTCTTTGAGGAATCAACCACTCCACTACGAAGGGGCTAACGTGAGTGGGTTTTGTAATAATATGTAATATATGCCATTTAGCAGGCGCTTTTATCCAAAGCGACTTACAGTCATGTGTGCATACATTCTACGTATGGGTGGTCCCGGGAATCGAACCCACTACCCTGGCGTTACAAGCGCCATGCTCTACCAACTGTACTAGATGAAGTACAGCTACGACCGGAAGTTGCTTTTTGTAGCAGCTTAAGAGAGGATATTAGCCAACCCTAACCCTTTTCCTAACCTTAACCTAATTCTCCATACCTGCCACGTTAATTATCTTAACCTGCTGCATAAGTTCTCCTAACCTGCTGATAAAAAGTCACATAGCTGTATACCACCTAGACAAAACCACCTAGACAAAGGCCTGCTGTACACAGATTTACATAAAGTCTGCAGAATTCCCCTCAACCCAAAATGTGTACTTCATCTCTATAATTTGTTCAAGTCAGGATTACACAGCAAGATTGCACTTCCACTTTCCAATAGCATCTTTATCTACCTCCAACAAATGAAATGTAGGCTACCACATCCTTTGAAGAATAATGACAAGTGGGATTGATATGAAATGTATAACCTGTATTTGACTGTACTCCAGATGCCTATTAATGACATTGTCATGCCTTATTAATGTGTATTGAAATTCATAACCATTTCTCATGTTTGTAGGAACTTCAGTGAGTTCTGCAGCTTTTGTGTTGGACAACTTTGCAATTGTGATTGACAGGATGTTGTACTTACACTCTCTAAGTGTCATTGTAAATAATAATTTGTTCTTAACTGATTTCCCTAGTTAAATAAAAGGTTAAATAAAATAAAAAGTGAAGGGACATGGATACCTGCTCAAGATTTGGAGCATATAACCATGTTCATGCACCTCATGCCTTCCTATCATTTACTTTCTGCTCACCAAAGCCATTGTCCAGCAGTGATCATCACATATCTCTTGTTTCAGGAGTAACATCCACTGTGTCTACTATATCCACAGTGCTGCTTTAGCAAAGACAGGCATGTTAAACTACACAGATAAATCTCTGCTCTCATCAAACACATACACTACATGACCAAAAGTACGTGGACACCTGCTGGTTGAACATATCATTCCAAAATCATGGGCATTAATATGGAGTTGGTCCACCCTTTGCCGCTATAACAGCCTCCACTCTTCTGGGAAGGCTTTCCACTAGATGTTGGAACATTGCTTCGGGGACTTGCTTCCATTCTGCCACAAGAGCATTAGTGAGGTCGGGCAATGATGTCGGGTGATTAGGCCTGGCTCGCAGTCAGCGTTCCAATTCATCCCAAAGGTGTTTGATGGGGTTGAGGTCAGGGCTCTGTGCAGGCCAGTCAAATTCTTCCACACTGATCTTGACAAACAATTTCTGTATGGACCTGGCTTTGTGCATGGGGGCATTGTCATGCTGAAAACAAGAATGGGCCTTCCCCAAACTGTTGCCACAAAGTTGGAAGCACAGAAACGTCTAGAATTTCATTGTTTGAGGTAGTGTTAAGATTTCCCTTCACTGGAACTAAGTGCCTTGCCTGAACTCTGAAAAATAGCCACAGACCATTATTCCACTGCTCCAGAGTCCAATGGCGGCGAACTGTGGTCCTTCTGTAGCTCAGTTGGTAGAGCATGGCGCTTGTAATGCCAGGGTAGTGGGTTTGATTCCCGGGACCACCCATACGTAGAATGTATGCACACATGACTGTAAGTCGCTTTGGATAAAAGCGTCCGCTAAATGGCATATATTATTATATTATATTACTGTACACCACTCCAGCCGACGCTTGGATTTGCGCATGGTAATCTTAGCGTTCTGTGCGGCTGCTCGGCCATTGAAACCCATTTCATGACGCTCCTGACCAACAGTTCTTGTGCTGACTTTGCTTCCAGAGACAGTTTGGAACTCGGTAGTGAGTGTTGCAACCGAGGACAGACGATTTTTACGCTACGCTCTTCAAAACTCGGTGGTCCCGTTCTGTGAGCTTGTGTGGCCTACAACTTTGCAGCTGAGACGTTGTTGCTCCTATATGTTTCCAGACTGCTGGAAATGGCTATGTGATGTGTTGTCCATAGTTTTTTTTGTCAACAGGAAGTGAGCTCCTGTGTTCTGCTGTACAATCTGGGGAGTCCTCTTGAGCAGGGTTCTCTAAACTCGGTCCTGCAAAAACCAAAACGTGCACCCAGGGGGGACCCCAGGACCAAGTTTGGGAACCCTGCTCTTGAGGACCAGCACTTCTACATGGCCCCCAAGGCAACGATGAGCTTTGATATTCTGTCAGTCAATGTCACCTCAAAGTTAGTCTTTGAAGTTAACAGTAGCAATCAAACTTTTGCAAAAGCATTCAAGGTCATAGTCCATAGTCCCTCAGGTCTATGCTTTAAAAAAGTCCTCAACACCCTAAAGCCAACTCTCAATCTCATTTCCCAGGAATTTATCAGAGGGTTATTCAACATGCCCACTGTGTCAAGCATTGTGGCTATCATAATGAACAGCCAAAGGTGAGAGATTGACCATGGTCCTGCCTGAAGTCACCAAACAGTCACAGGCATGCAGTTTTGTTTCTGGAACATTTCCGCAAGTCACCCTCTGCAGAAAGAAGAGCAACCCACGCGAGACCTGCCGTCCAGCATCCATGTGATCTAGCTAGCAGGCACCAGAGGCCACCTAATCTGCCCTTCACACATGCTGCTCTACTCACCCAACCATGGTACTACACAATCAGCAACTAAAGGGTCCACATGCATGAGGCGGCTCAGCCGGATGCTGGATTCTCTTTGTGGTATTAGTCTATTTAAAGAATAACAGCGGGTGACCAAAGAATATTCTTTCGTCTCACAGTTCTGACATAACTTAGTGACAATTTTGGTTTTCAGGTGTTGTGATTGTGCCAGTGTACGTGATGGGAGAAGAGAATGCCACCCTCCCACCTAATTGTGCAGGTGGCAAGCAACAGGTCATCTCTAATTGACAACTCATCGTGTGTCTTTGAGTGTTCAGGTGTCATAAATTAGACTCAAACAATGTCTCCACGGTGTGAATCACATTTGTGTGTTTGTGTGTTGTAAATTATGCTAAACTAATATCTTGTGTGTGGTGTGATAGCTGTTCTCGCCAGTGATGGGGTGCTGTATTATGGCAGGGCTGGCCTGGAGGCAAATACAGTAAGGGGAAGCATTCAGGATGTATATGCATATATAAACTCAGCAAAAGAACAAAGGACCCTGTCTTTCAAAGATAATTTGTAAAAATCCAAATAACTTCACAGATCTTCATTGTAAAGGGTTTAAACACTGTTTCCCATGCTTGTTCAATGATCCATAAACAATTAATGAACATGCACCTGTGGAATGGTAATTAAGACCCTAACGGCTTACAGACGGTAGGCAATTAATGTCACAGTTATGAAAACGTAGGACACTAAAGAGGCCTTTTTACTGACTCGCAAAAACACAAAAAGAAAGATGCCCATGGTCCCTGCTCATCTGCGTGAATGTGCCTTAGGCATGCTGCAAGGAGGCGTGAGGACTGCAGGTGTGTCCAGGGCAATAAATTGCAATGTCCGTACTGTGAGACGCCTAAGACAGCGCTACAGGGAGGCAGGACAGACAACTGATCGTCCTTGCAGTGGCAGACCACGTGTAACAACACCTGCACAGGATCGGTACATCCGACCATCACACCTGCGGGACAGGTACAGGATGGAAACAACAACTGCCCGAGTTACACCAGGAATGCACAATCCCTCCATCAGTGCTCAGACTGTCTGCAATAGGCTGAGAGAGTCTGAACTGAGGACTTGTATAGGCCTGTAGTAAGGCAGGTCCTCACCAGACATCACCAGCAACAATATTTCCTATGGGCACAAACCCATCGCCGCTGGACCAGACAGGACTGGCAAAAAGTGCTCTTCATTGATGAGTCGTGGTTTTGTCTCACCAGGGGTGATGGTCGGATTCACATTTATCGCCGAAGGAATGAGCATTACACCGAGGCCTGTACTCTGGAGCGGGATCGATTTGGAGGTGAAGGGTCCGTCATGGTCTGGGGCAGTGTGTCACAGCATCATCGGACTGAGCTTGTCGTCATTGCAGGCAATCTCAACACTGTGCGTTACAGGGAAGACATCCTCCTCCTTCATGTGGTACCTTTCCTGCAGGCTCATCCTGACATGACCCTCCAGCATGACAATGCCACCAGCCATACTGCTCGTTCTGTGCGTGACTTCCTGCAAGACAGGAATGCCAGTGTTCTGCTATGGCCAGCGAAGAGCCCGGATCTCAATCCCATTGAGCACGTCTGGGACTTGTTGGATCGGAGGGTGAGGGCTAGGGCCATTCCCCCCAGAAATACTTTTGATTTTCACCCCCCCCCTTTGTTCAGGGACACATTATTCCATTTCTGTTGGTCACATGTCTGTGGAACTTGTTCAGTTTATGTCTCAGTTGTTGAATCTTGTTATGTTCATACAAATATTTACACATGTTAAGTTTGCTGAAAATAAACACGGTTGACAGTGAGAGGACGTTTCTTTTTTTTGTTGCTGAGTTTACAAACTAAACATACAGTATGTCATTAACATGTCATTTTCATATTAAAATAAGATTCACTTTTTTTTTAAATCTTGCAGAGTATGTAAAAGGCAGAATCTACTGCACACCCAAAGCTGATTCGTGAAGGTGCTAGAGGCAAAAGGCAAAACTGGAGAAACAGGAATAAGACTCAGAAAGTTCAGCTATTATTAAAATACATTTGCATCTGACTGGAAGTGTGGGAAGACTTTTTCCTGTTTCTCCAAGCTTGCAGAGCATGTAAATGTGTATTTCTGCTCTCAACCCCACACACCCCCACAGACACACACACACACACACACATACACACAAACACACAAGGGGCTGGAAGCAATGGGTCAGCTGCAGTGCAGCTGGAGCAATTAAGTGTCTTGCTCAAGGGCACAACAGCAAGCAATCTATCTAGGAGGATTTTCCCATCGAAGATTTGAACTTGTAACCCTCTGGTTGCTAGCCTGCTTTTCTAACCGGTAGGCTAGCTGCCACCCCCAGAAATATTGTGCAACTGCTTTCATATTGTGCAGCTCAATTGCAACTACTTCAACTGCCAGTTCTGAAATCCCTTCGGTGGACAATGAGATGTCCTCAGCCCTGGCCAGTGTTGTCATAAATATACACTGTAAGACCTGTATGTTACACATGTATTATTATACAGAATGATGTCTTGGGACCTGACTGGGTAAATAAATGTACTGTCAGTAACAGAGCTGTCCTGTCCTGTCCTGTATTATAATGTTTTGTACTGTCTTGTGTCTGCCTGCCTGTTTCAGTTTGCGTCTGTCGCTGACGTGTCCAAGGAGAAACTGATGCTGATCCAAGGCCGGGAGGACCTGCTGCTCAGAGGGGTGGACGTTTGACCACAAGGCTAACACGTGCCACAACACCTGTCCAGTCCTGTCTTGTCCAGTAAGTGAAGGTGACGCATCACATTCTCTAAGTCTAAAATCTTATAATGACATCCCATTCTCCAACAGTCAACAGAGAATAAGGTCATTTGAGATGTAGCAGTGTTTCTCTTCCCGCACCAGGTGGAGCAGTTCCACAGCATGTTTGCAGGGGAGTTTTTCTACATCGGCATGGCCAGCAACGTCCATCTCTCTGCACATTCGTCCTCCTGTGAAGGGTCATAAAGTGCAGCAGTATTGAACAGGTAATAGCTAACAATTCCACAACAAAAACCTAATACACACAATCTAATAAAGGGATGGGATAAGAATATATAAATATAAAATATATGGATGAGCAGTGACAGAGCGGCCGAGATGCAATAGGTAGAGTAGAATACAATTACAGACCAGTCAACAATTACAGACCAGTATCCCTTCTTTCTTTTCTCTCCAAAACTCTTGAACGTGCCGTCCTTGGCCAGCTCTCCCGCTATCTCTCTCTGAATGACCTTCTTGATCCAAATCAGTCAGGTTTCAAGACTAGTCATTCAACTGAGACTGCTCTCCTCTGTATCACGGAGGCGCTCCGCACTGCTAAAGCTAACTCTCTCTCCTCTGCTCTCATCCTTCTAGATCTATCGGCTGCCTTCGATACTGTGAACCATCAGATCCTCCTCTCCACCCTCTCCGAGTTGGGCATCTCCGGCGCGGCCCACACTTGGATTGCGTCCTACCTGACAGGTCGCTCCTACCAGGTGGCGTGGCGAGAATCTGTCTCCTCACCATGCGCTCTCACCACTGGTGTCCCCCAGGGCTCTGTTCTAGGCCCTCTCCTATTCTCGCTATACACCAAGTCACTTGGCTCTGTCATAACCTCACATGGTCTCTCCCATCATTGCTATGCAGACGACACACAATTAATCTTCTCCTTTCCCCCTTCTGATGACCAGGTGGCGAATCGCATCTCTGCATGTCTGGCAGACATATCAGTGTGGATGACGGATCACCACCTCAAGCTGAACCTCGGCAAGACGGAGCTGCTCTTCCTCCCGGGAAGGACTGCCCGTTCCATGATCTCGCCATCACGGTTGACAACTCCATTGTGTCCTCCTCCCAGAGCGCTAAGAACCTTGGCGTGATCCTGGACAACACCCTGTCGTTCTCAACCAACATCAAGGCGGTGGCCCGTTCCTGTAGGTTCATGCTCTACAACATCCGCAGAGTACGACCCTGCCTCACACAGGAAGCGGTGCAGGTCCTAATCCAGGCACTTGTCATCTCCCGTCTGGATTACTGCAACTCGCTGTTGGCTGGGCTCCCTGCCTGTGCCATTAAACCCCTTCAACTCATCCAGAACGCCGCAGCCCGTCTGGTGTTCAACATTCCCAAGTTCTCTCACGTCACCCCGCTCCTCCGTTCTCTCCACTGGCTTCCAGTTGAAGCTCGCATCCGCTACAAGACCATGGTGCTTGCCTACTGAGCTGTGAGGGGAACGGCACCTCAGTACCTCCAGGCTCTGATCAGGCCCTACACCCAAACAAGAGCACTGTGTTCATCCACCTCTGGCCTGCTCGCCTCCCTACCACTGAGGAAGTACAGCTCCTGCTCAGCCCAGTCAAAACTGTTCGCTGCACTGGCCCCCCAATGGTGGAACAAACTCCCTCATGACGCCAGGACAGCGGAGTCAATCACCACCTTCCGGAGACACCTGAAACCCCACCTCTTTAAGGAATACCTAGGATAGGATAAGTAATCCCTCTCACCCCCCCCCCTTTAAGATTTAGATGCGCTATTGTAAAGTGACTGTTCCACTCGATGTCATAAGGTGAATGCACCAATTTGTAAGTCGCTCTGGATAAGAGCGTCTGCTAAATGACTTAAATGTAAATGATACAGAATGCAGCATATGCATATGAGATAAGTAATGTGAGATATGTAAACATTCTTGAAATGGCATTATTAAAGTGACTAGTGTTCCATTTATTAAAGTGGCCAATGATATCAAGTCTGTAGGTAGGCAGCTGCCTCTCTGTGCTAGTGGTGGCTGTTCAACAGTTTAATGGCCTTGAAATATAAGTTGTTTTTCAATCATCTCTGTCCCAGCTTTGATGCACCTGTACTGACCTTGCCTTCTGGATGGAAGCGGGGTGAACAGGCAGTGGCCAGGGAGGTTATTGTCCTTGATTATATTTTTTGTCTTCCTGTGACATCGGGTGTTGTAGGCGTCCTGGAGGGCAGGTTGTTTGCCCCTGGTGATGCGTTGTGCAGACCGCACCACCCTCTGGAGAGCCCTGCGGTGCTGTTGCTGTACCAGGCATTGATACAGCCCGACAGGATGCTCTCAATTGTGTACCTGTAAACGTTAGTAAGCCACATTTCTTCAGTAACCTGAGGTTGAAGAGGCACTGTTGCGCCTTCTTCACCACACTGTCTGTGTGCATGGACAATTTCAGTTTGTCGGTGATATGTACACAGAGGAACTTAAAACGTTCCACCTTCTCCACTGCTGTCCCGTCGATGTGGATAGGGGGTGCTCCTTTGCTGTTTCCTGAAGTCCACAATCATCTCTTTTGTTTTGCTGACATTGAATGAGAGGTTATTTTCCTGACACCACACTTCGAGGGCCCTCACCTCCTCCCTGAAGACTGCCTCGTCATTGTTGGTAATCAAGCCTACCACTGTTGTGTCATCTGCAAACTTGATGATTGAGTTGGAGCCGTGCATGGCCACACAGTCGTGGGTGAACAGGGAGTACAGGAGGGGGCTGAGAACGCACCCTTGTGGGGCCCCAGTGTTAAGGATCAGCGGAGTGGAGATGTTGTTTCCTACCTTCACCACCTGGGGGCGGCCCGTCAGGAAGTCCAGGACCCAGTTGCACAGGGCGGGGTCAAGACCTAGGGACTCAAGCTTAATGATGAGTTTGGAGGGTACTATGGTGTTGAATGCTGAGCTGTAGTCAATTAACAGCATTCTTACATAGGTATTCCTCTTGTCCAGATGGGATAGGGCAGTATGATGGCGATTGCATCGTCTGTTGACCTATTGGGGCGGTAAGCAAATTGAAGTGGGTCTAGGGCAGGTATTCCCAAACTGGGGTACCCCCAGGGGTACGCGCAATGCCGTTGGGGGTACGCCAAATAAAAATGTGATTCACAAAAAAAAACATTTTTTTAAATCTTCACATTTTCAAACAGTCCCTTTATATTTTCCAACAAGGCTATACATTTGGGTGAGGGTTTTTTTCTCGCCTGAGGAGCCTCGTTTCACTGCCAAAAATAAAATCAAACCATCTAGTGTTCAGAGAAATAGCAACACAATGTCAAATACAGGTAGCCTAGTCAAATAATGAACATCCAATCACATTATCCGTTACTCTCTCATGGGAATTACACTAACGGTCCATATGTAGCCAAACGTAGCTGCTGATCATTCCGTTTGCTCAAAAATGTATCAATGGTTAAAAAAAAGTAAGGCATAGAGACACATACCAGCTCTACTGGTAGTACTGTCGACGACACAAGTTGTTCTGCTTCCACGAACACATCCAATGCTAGCATCAGGAATTCTACATTTGTTGTTATAGCCCAGCTAGCATGGACACTGACAGTTGTGAATCTGATGCAGCCGAAGAGCTACTGCCCCCTTACCCAGGAAAGCACCGAACAACAGACAGGGATGTTGGACCATCGAAGAGACGCAAATATGATGATAACTACATTGATTTGGGGTTCACTTACATTGGGAGTAATGCCTTTCCTCAGCCACAGTGTGTTATATGTGCAAAAATACTATCTCACAACTCGATGAAACCTTCACTCTTGCGCAGACATTTAGAAACAAAACATGCCAATTTGAAAAATAAGCCACCAGGACAACAGGAGAGGATATTTTAAAAGTACTGGACAGCTTTGTGACATCAAATGGACTTTGGTGGTCAAGATGTGTTGGTATCTGTACTGATGGCACAAAAGCCATGACAGGGAGACATAGTGAGAGTGGTAACGAGTGTGCAAGCAGGTGCTCCCGATGCCACTTGGGTACACTGCAGCATCCACCGAGAGGCTCTTGCTGCCAAAGGAATGCCTGACAGCTTGAAAGGCGTTTCGGACACTACAGTCAAAATGGTTAACTTGTTAAAGCAAGGCCCCTGAACTCTCATGTATTTTCTGCACTATGCAATGATATGGGCAGCGACCATGCAACACTTTTACAACATACAGAAGTGCGCTTGGTATTAAGGGGCAAAGTATTGACACGTTTAAAAAAAATTGAGATACGAGCTTAAAGTTTTCTTTACTGACCATAATTTTCACTTGTCTGACCGTTTGCATGATGACGGGTTTCTCACACGACTGGCCTATCTGGGTGATGCTTTTTCTCTCAATGTGCGGGACAAAATTGAGGCTGATTAAGAAGCTATTTTCTGTCTGCATTAACAAGGACAACACACAGGTCTTTCCATCATTGTATGATTTTTTGTGTGCAAATTAACTCAAGTTCACGGACAATGTCAAATGTGATATAGCGAAGCACCTGAGTGAGCTGGGTGCGCAATTACGCAGGTACTTTCCCAAAACGGAGGACACAAACAACTGAATTCGTTATCCCTTTCATGCCTTGCCTCCAGTTCACTTACCGATATCTGAACAAGAAAGCCTTATTGAAATTGCAACATGTGGTTCTGTGAAAATTTGATTTAATCAGAAACCACTGCCAGATTTCTGGAATAGGCTGCGCTCAGAGTATCCTGCCTTGGAAAATCGTGCTGTTAAGACACTGATGCCCTTTGCAACCACAGACCTATGTGAGAGTGGATTCTCAGCTAGCACTAGCATGAAAACTAAATACAGTCACAGACTGTGTGTGAAAAATGTTTTAAGACTGAGAATCTCTCCAATACAACCCAACATTGCAGAGTTATGTGCATCTTTTCAAGCACACCCTTCTCATTAACCCGTGGTGAGTTATTCACAATTTTCGATAAACAAATAAAGTCTTAAATGTAAGATGGCTAAATAAAGAGCAAAATGATTGATTATTATAATATTATTATTTGTGCTCTGGTCCTATAAGAGCTCTTTGTCACTTCCCACGAGCCAGGTTGTGACAAAAACTCACACTCATTCTTATGTTTAATAAATGTATCGTCTAGTGTGTGTGTGTGGCAGGCTTACAATGATGGCAAAAAAACAACATTTGGGAGTGCGCTGACCCTGGTGCTAGAGGGGGTATGCAGCTGGAGATGAATGTTTGAAGGGGTACGGGACTATAAAAAGTTTGGGAACCACTGGTCTAGGGTGACAGGTAGGGTGGTGATATGATCCTTGACTAGTCTCTCAAAGCACTTCATGATGACAGAAGTGAGTTCTACGGGACGATAGTCATTTACATAGTCATTCAGTTACCTTGGCTTTCTTGGGAACAGGAACAATGTTGGCCATCTTGAAGCATGTGAGGAGAGCAGACTGGGATAGGGATAGATTGAATATGTCCGTAAACACACCAGCCAGCTGGTCTGCGCATGCTCTGAGGACGAAGCTAGGTATGTCGTCTGGGCCGGCAGCCTTGCGAGGGTTAACACGTTTAAATGTTTTACTCACATCGGCCACGGAGAAGTTGAGCCCACAGTCTTTGGTAGCGGGCCGCGTCGGTGGCACTGAATTGTCCTCAAAGTGCACAAAGAAGTTGTTTCATTTGAATGGAAGCAAGACGTCGATGTCCGCGACGGGTCTTGTATTCTTTTTGCAATCCGTGATTGTCTGTAGATCCTGCCACATACGTCTCGTGTTTGAGCCGTTGAAGAATTGCGACTCCACTTCGTCTCTGTAGTGACACTTTGCTTGTTTGATTGCCTTACAGAGGGAATAACTACACTGTTTGTAGACCATATTCCCAGTTTCCTTGCCATGATTCAATGCAGTGGTACGTGCTTTCAGATTTGAGTGAATGCTGCCATCAATCTACGGTTTCTAGTTAGGGATGGTTTTAATAGTCACAGTGGGTACATCATCCTATACACATCCTTATAAACTCGCTCACCGAGTCAGTGTATGCGTCAATGTTGTTCTCTGAGGCTACCTGGAACATATCCCAGTCCACGTGATCGAAGCAATCTTGACGTGTGGGATCCGATTGGTCAGACCAGCGTTGGATAGACCTAAGCACGGGCACTTCCTGTTTTAGTTTCTGCCTATAGGAGGGGAGCAACAAGATGGAGTCATGGTCAGATTTGCCAAAAGGAGGGCGGGGGCATCGAGGAAGTTAGAGTAGCATTGGTTGAGCTTGTTCCTCAAATTAGCTTTGTTAAAATCTACAACTACAATAAATTCAGCCACAGGATATATGGCTTCCAGTTTGCATAAAGTCGTTTGCATAAAGACGTTCCTTGATGGCCGTCTTGGTATCCTATTGCGGGGAGGATATACACAGCTGTGATAATAACCGAGGAGAGTTCTCTTGGGAGATAATACGGTCTGCATTTGATTGTGAGAAATTATAGATCAGGTGAACAAAATGACTTGAGTTCCTTTATGTTGTTACAATTACACCATGAGTCGTTAGTCATGAAACATACAACCCCGTCCTTCTTCTTACCAGAGAGGTGTTTATTCCTGTCGGCGCGATGCACTGAAAATCCTTTTGTCTGTACTGACTCCGACAGCATGTCCCAAGCTAGCCATGTTTCCGTGAAACAGAGTATGTTACAATCCCGGATATCTCTTTGGAAAGAAACTCTTGCCCTGATTTCATCGACTTTGTTAACTAGGGACGGGACATTAGCGGGTAATAAACTTGGATGCGATGGGTGGTGTGCACGTATCCAAGCCTCACTAGAAGACCGCTCCAGCACCCTCTCCTCCGGCGGCTTTGTTTTGGGTCGCCCTCTGGAATCAGTTCAAATGCCCTGGGAGGTGCAGATAAAGGATCCGCTTTAGGAAAGTTGTATTCCTGGTCGTAATGCTGGTTGTGCTGGTAAGTTGACATCTCTCTGATATCCATTAGTTGTTCCCGGCTGTATGTAATAACACTTAAGGTTTTCTGGGCTAACAATGTAAGAAGTAATACATTAAAAAAACGAAATACTCTGCAAAGTTTCCTAAGGACTAGAAGCGAATCTGCCTTCTCTGTCGGCCCCATTGAGCTTGAGCAGGTGTTGTTCAGATAGAGCAGGTGTTGTTCAGATAGAGCAGGTGTTGTTCAGAAAGAGCCGAGGTAAGAACACAAATTGGCAATATGGAGTTCTAGCTGGTGAAAATGAGAGTATGGTGTTTTCTCTGGGTCTGTTCCAGTCCATGTAAAGGAAGCCTCTCCACCATCATAGTAGACCTGATGGGAAGAGACGTGTCCTGCAAAGACCTCAACCCCCTGGTCAGAAACCCAGCCCTCTAACAGTCGCTATAATGTGTATGAGTTAACGTGGGGACGTGTTAGCCTTTTCTGTATATACCCCATGGGGACAAGCTATCTCCCTCCAGTGTGGAGTTACATACTATTGTATTCACTTTTCCCCGTTTTTAGAAAGCTCACATTCACTGGATGCCCTCCTGGAAAGCATGCGGGAATGTTGAGGTGAGGGACAATTTCTCACGCTGTATTTCCTATTTTCAAAACGTTCAAAACATTTCTGAACGATACTACTGTAAGAGCTAAGTGTTCAAACTTATTGGTTCTTTCTGTCCTTTTAGTTGTTGTTTTTTGCCACAGGAACATAACCACTTGCACGAAGGGCACGTTCACTCGAGTGCAGCTTCAGGACAACTTCTCTTACGTCATCCTCAAGTAGGTTGTGCGGTGAGGTTGTTACAGAGCACTGATGGAAGTAAGATTCTAGACTGTCACGCTTGATAGAAATGTTAAATAAACATTTGATCTGTTCTATACAACAACAACAAAAATGCTTGTGATGCCAAAGTGTTTTTTTGAGGTCTTTTTCATTCGCGGAACATAAAGGCTTCCACAAAGAAAGCTAATACAGAGTTATAAAGTTATTGTTGTTGATATATATTTTTGTCATTTCATGTGCAGTTATAATGACTAGTATTTCATTCATTATCCTCCTCTTCCACCACCTTCCCCTCCTCCACTAAGAAGTATGTGTTCTTAGTGGAGGAGGTTCTGTTCCGGCCTAGCTCTGCCTCCAGTGACCTGCATATCTCCTACTACAGCATTACACACTACTTCTGCCCCCTGCTGGTCTACCACGGTACCCCCTGGATACCCTCCATGGAGCTGTGAGTAACCCTGGCAACCCTTTTCTCTGACCTCAAAACACACTCACTGTTCATCGTTCAGTGTCAGAAAACCTGTCATCTCTGTGTGAAGTGGAGTTCAGACAGACCCTTGATATAACTACATGGCACACACACAAAGACCATTAGAACAAGCATGACACTCCGTCACAGAGCAACAGCGCCAGAGCCAACCCACCATTTTCTAGAGCAGGTAAACATGGCTGCTTGGTTTTTGAGCCAACATCAAACCCGCCCTGTTCCATTGCAGCTGGAACGGTAATGAGCTGGTGGAGCGGGCGAGTGGCGACTTTGTGATGTTTGAGGTGAACGGCATGCATAACTACCAGTACCATCAGTCGGGCCAGGAGGCCAAGTGTGTCTCCCAGCCCAAGAACTGGACCTCTCTGCTGAGCCAGCAGCAAAATAAACCAAACCCCAACACAGCCCAGACCAGGAATATACATACCGGTACACATTCTATAGCAACACAGTTGAATTCTTACTTTATCACCAATCAATAATGGCCGATAGGAATTTGTCGACACAGCACTGTAGACTAAGAGGCCCCCATGCACTGTAAGCAGAGTCATATAGCCTGCATCCCGAGGGAGGATCTTTCCTAATTTCCCACATTTGAATTGGATATTCATCTGACGTATTCAACTTATAAAATGCAGATACATTGTCCTTGTCCTCATTAATATCCTCTGCTTGCTTTGAACCTATTTTTATGAGCGCACTTAGTTACCAGGCTGTACTCTGTAATACATCAACTGAAGGTTGAATACGGTAGTGGAATATTTTCATATCGAGTGGAGTAAGACATAAGAAATGTTCATAGTTAGTACACTATTTATATGCTATATTCTATAGTAAACATTAAAACTGGATTGTTACTGATATTGTAATATTTATTTATATTCACTGTCTCTGTATTTCTGCAGCTACTATACGCTGACCACTACATTCAGTGTGCACGGGGCATTCCTTCCTCGCCCTCTGCCATCTGGTGTGGCACTGGGCATCTTCCCGGGCCATCTTTGTGGTCCTGCTGCTCGTCGGCTTTCTCCTCAGCCAGTGCGCTCACCATAAAAAAATAGGATGGGCACACACTTTACACATACAGTGTGTAGCGCAACACATTCAGATGTTTTTTTTGGTCAAACACACGCACTCACAATACATCCCAAAACAGGGGAAAACACACATGTCCTCTGAGCAAGCGTGAAATAAATGGGATGAGCTGTTCAGCATGAACTCTGTCAGTAACTGATCCCCGCCTTTTTGTCTTGTCTTTGATTGATTTAGAAACTGTTTTCAGTTTTAGGAACACAGTTAGTTGATCTGAAATCTGTTGATATTGGAAATGATACATTTGCATAAAGCTTTTTTAATGCTGTCCGTGTATGTTTTGCTTGACACTTCAATGTTTTTGTTTCACACTTCAATCAGATGGAAGCTCCGTTGACGCAAGACACGGTAAACGTATATGGATAGTTATTCATTGTAACGCTTTTATGTACACACACTTCATTGCGCATCAGTCACCTTTAACACGGTGCTGGCACAAGTCAACAGTCTTTAATGTCACCCGTTGTGTTGACACAATCCTACGGCTTGTTTCACAAGGTTAAGAAAAACACCACCTTTACAGCTGTAAGGAGATGGCGTAGGTTTATGTTGCTGTTAAAGGGATAGCTCACCCACATTACAAAATAACACATTGGTTTCCTTACCCAGTAAAGCAGTCTATGGTATAACAGCAATTTGGTTTTATTCCCCCTTGGAAATGTTTCCAAATGCTAAAGGTTTCAGCATTTGTGGAACAAATCACATCCATGTCCTCGTACCGATGTTCGCATTTTTCGACATGTTCAAATCACGAGAAAGTATCTCAACAAAGTCTCGTATACATGACTTGAACCTGTGTGTGAAAAAGTGCTCATATCGGTATCGGGATTTGTTCCACAAAGGCTAAAACGGTGGATGCTAAGCCTCTAGACTTTGTTTCAATAAAATCACCTGGGAAGATGAACAACACGGTGCAGTGTTTACATTTGTCAAAGTACCTGTATGTGCGAATGTTCTTCAGCTTTTGTACATTTAGAAACAGTGCCAGGGAAATGAAACCAAAGCATCGATTGCTGTCATACCTTGTCCATCGATTGCTTATATCGGTACCATGACCTTGTGGCACAAATCTCATTCAAGTCATGGTACTGATACGCACATTTTCCACACATGTTCAAATCATCTATAATTGCCGTCAAACCTTTTCTATAGAATGCTGACAGGGAAATGAAACCATTAAGTAAATGTGTAATTTGGGTGAGCTATCCCTTTAAGCATGCCTGGATGCAACAAATCGAGTCGAGCCTCTAATCTACAAAAAGTCTGTGATAACAGAAACAGCATGTTTTCAAATCAATAATATATTGTTGGACAATCATCACATTTCAAATGTTTGGAAGGTCCACCGTGTTTTGTATTAAAAAGGGGCACTTAAAGAGCAGAAACATGGTTTTCGACTAGAGTTTCGCACATATCATTAGTGTTTGCCGCGTCTGCCTGTTCTAATGAGGTCTAGATAAACAGACGTGGCAGCCACTGTGCATAGCCGACGCAAAAATGCATTCTGTTCAATGTGCTCCATTTCTATGGCTGATGGCCAATGAAGTTGATAGGACGTTGCCACTAACGGATCAAGGACCAAATATCTTTTTCACCCCCTGACTTAGAGGTTAAGGTTAGGTTTTGGGGTTGAGGAATTGAATCCTAGATATGTGGTCAGGGGTAACTTCTACCCCGAGCTCAGGCAGTGGTGGTGCTGCGAGGGCCCTTCTTCCCTGTCTTAGAGGAAGCTGTCTTCTTCACCACAGACGTAGGAGAAGCCATTGAAGGCGCTGTTGCTGCTGGTGCTGGCGTTCAGCTCAGGGGTGCGACCCACCGAGTTAGGCACCATCTCCCTGGTGAACTCTGGGTCTATGTGCTGCGTGTCCGCTGGCCCTTTCTGGAGGAGAGAGGAGACATGTTAGGGAATTGAGCAAAGTGATAGAGAAAAGAGACGGACAGTGTGAAGGCGAAAATGAGGAAAGAAAGGTAGTGAGAGAAAGTTTTAGAGAAAGAGCCGTTAAGGTTAGAGAATATGGTAAGAAACAACTGGCATGTTATAGGCCAGGGGTCGGCAACAGACTATTTATTTTGGCCCCCAAAAGTGTGGGGGGGGGTTGAGTTTTTGATCAAAAAAAGACAGCAAATCAGCCTCCCAAAATAATTATGTTGTAAATCTGTTCCCAAGTATTCCCACCAATAAAAAAGATGTGATCGTGTCTCAATGTAATCAAGGTATGAAATTAGTGTTCTTTTCAACTACAAATCTCTTTTTGGGCTTAGTTGTGGTCAATTTGCAGTGTACAAATGATTATGTCCCACGCCCCCCCCGACAATCCACTCCAACAAAAATTGGCCCGCGGCTGAATCTATATATAGACTGTGCCAAAAACTCACCACATTGGGGTAGTATGGAGGAGTGATCCGCTTGTGGTACAGGTCATCCCAGTTAATCGGGGAGAAGAACACATGGTTCTTGATTTCTAACTGCAAAGTAAAACAAGAATCATATACAAGAAGCGATGTATAACTGAGTGAACATTAGTGAAACACAGTAACCGGCAAAGGCATGGGGTTGCTTCCGAAATGGCACAGAAGTAGTGCACTATATTGGGTATAGGGTGCCATTTCAGATGCAATCCATGGTCCATGGAGAGGGTCTAGTCAGCCACTCACAAAGTCGTCGATGGCTCCCAGCCTGCAGTGCTGGTCTTTCTGCAGGAGGCCCTGGAGCAGACTACAGACAGCGTCTGACTTCCCTGGGGGCAGAGGCAGAGGCTTGTGCAGGATACCATCATACAGCTCAGACATGTCCCGGCTGTAAAAAGGAGGCTAGAAAAGGAGTAGAATAGAGGAGAGACACTGTAGCCACCAGCTACTCCAGAAACATTTCCTGAAGTTGGTAACATAATTGTGTTGGGACATTTGCTGCACAAGGAAATAATATTTGGATTGGCCTTAGATTGCATTAAGTACAGTAGCTATATAAGATTCAAAAACAATTTTATTTTAGTACTACTTTCTTTAAAAATACTAAACATACACATCACACAAACAGCTACATCTCACCTGCCCTGACCCTCAAGCTCCCACCTCCATCTCTAGCACCCGCATCACTCACCGCCACATGGCCTCAAACTGCGCCATTTTGATTCCCTCCGTCGCCCGCGCACGTTAAAAATTCAGATAATAAAATATTTGACCTTTCCATTGTGTTGATTTTCCAGTTTTTAAGTATACGTTTTTTCAAGATGATTGAGGAGAAAAGTATCGTCCGACCCATGGGGTACCTCACTGCACCCGCATAAGCCACGTCTTGTAATATGTAGACAGACGGATTAAAAGTACATTTACATCGTAATAATTCTGACAGCCAACTTTCTAACTCTTCCCATAACTTTTGGACTTGATCAAATTCCCAGAAGGCATGGATTATTGAGTCTTTGTTAGTTTTACATTTACGACATGACTGCCGTTGTTCCGTTGTGCTGTGGAATGTGAATTTTGTCAAATACATTCTATACATTAGTTTATACTGGATTAAGCATATTTTTTCATTTAACTAATTTCATTAGTTATTTTCAGACATTTCCTCCATCTCGTGCCAATATCAGTTAAGTCTTGGTTCCAATAGCTTATATCTTTTCTAAGATATTGTCAGTTGGATATGCTCTCTGCAAGGGTTTGTATAGCTTACCTACCATATGAATATCGTTTTCTGACTCAAATAGGATTCCCTCAAGATTCCTAATCCAAATTTTGTGATATAAAACTTTTAAATTTCATATATTTGAAAATGTCTACATGGGTCAATCCAAAATTGCTTTAAAAAAATAATGTCATGGAAATAAATGTATATCCTAATACCAAGTAATTAATGATTTATATGCCTTTAGTTTTCCACGTGCACCAACTAATCAGTGAATTCTTAAAAAGCTAGTGTGTTTTTTAGGGTTGCGTTTTTAGGGAGTGCCATTTGATCTTGTGGAATACATTTCGTTCCATGTTGTTATTAGGAGCTCCTAGCTTGATCCTTTGAAAACAAACACATGAAAAGATTCTGTGGACGAGCATGCGCATCTTCATTGTTCCTCTTTAGTACATTTAACCATACGACGCAAGTAAAAGCATTGGGTGGCTAAGATTCAAAAAACGTACAAGACTATAGATCATCTCATAGAGCACAGCTCCCAGACACCACCAGTCCACAGTGCGGTCATAGGGCTCCTTACGCAGAATCTCAGGGGCCAAATACTAGAGAGAGAGACAAGAGACAGAGAGAGAGAAATACACAGATGGATATATAGAGCTGTAAGTGACTATTAGACATATGTTATAACTAACATATCATTGAGCACAGACACAATCTCAGGGCTATCCCTCACCTCGGGGGTTCCACAGAAAGTGGACGTGGTGGTCTCCGGCTCCACTCCCTCTTTACACAGCCCAAAGTCCGTAAGCACCACGTGGCCCTGGAACACACAGCGGTTTTAAGCACCTTCCCAATCAATCTTACAGGAACTTACAGGACCGCGTACGATACTGTTTCTGCGAAATCTTGAACCATCTTCCCTAAGATGAGAAGGAAGTGAGTTGAGATATTGAAAACAATCCAATAACATTACATCCACTTATGAGTCAACACTTACCTGAGAGTCTAAGAGAATATTCTCTGGCTTTAAATCTCTACAAAAGAACAAACAAACAAAGATGTTTGATTTCACAGACCCTCAATAGTGTGCATAATAACGTGTTGCTTCTGCGTGAATGTGTCTGACCTGTAAACGATGTTGAGGGAGTGAAGGTAGCCGATGGCACTGGCAACCTCGGCAGCATAGAACCGAGCCCTCGGCTCCAAGAAGCACCGCTCCCTCTGCAGGTGGAAGAAAATCTTCCAAGACAGAGAGAGAGGGAATGAGAGGGAGAAGAAGAAGTTAGCGATAAGAGGGAGAAAGAAAACGGTTCTGCCTTGTTGGTTTAACTGTCAGTCTCCTAGGCTCTGACAAAGCATGTCATATTACTACCACTACTTAATTGACTCATCATAATAATGTGACACAGAGAGTTTGGACTGAGCTGATGGGTAAATGGGAGTAAAGTGTGACTAAGACCAGGGCTTGGGGCTATGACACACTGCTCTGTTGCTTCTGTGCTGTCAATAGCTTGGCAGCTTTAATATACAGTACCAGTCAAAAGTTGACACACCTACTCATTCAAGGGTTGTTCTTTATTTTTGTAACTATTTCCTACATTGTAGAATAGAGAATGCATCAAAACTGTGAAATAACACATATGGAATCATGTAGTAAGCAAAGAAAAGTGTTAAACAAATCAAAATATATTTGAGATTTTTCCAAGTAGCCACCCTTTGCCTTGATTACAGCTTTGCACACTCTTGGCATTCTCTCAACCAGCTTCATGAGGTAGTCACCTGGAATGCATTTCAATTAACATGTGTGCCTTGTTAAAAGTTAATTTGCGGAATTTATTCCCTTAATACGTTTGAGCCAATCAATTGTGTTGTGACAAGGTAGGGTTGATATACAGAAGATAGTCCTATTTGGTGAAAGACCAAGTCCATCTTATGGCAAGAACAGCTCAAATAAGCAAAGATAAATGACAGTCCATTATTACTTTAAGACGTGAAGGTCAGTCAATCTGGAAAATGTCAAGAACTTTGAAAGTTTCTTCAAGCGCAGTTGCAAAAACCATCAAGCGCTATGATGAAACTGGCTCTCATCAGGACTGCCACAGTTAGCTCTGCTGCAGAGGATACATTCATTAGAGTTAACTGCATGAGCGATTGCAAACCAAATAAATGCTTCACAGTGTTTAAGTAACAGACACATCTCAACAACTGTTCAGAGGAGACTGCATGAATCAGGCCTTCGTGGTCTTATTGCTGCAAAGAAACCACTACTGAAGGACACCAATAAGAAGAGACTTGCTTGGGGCAAGAAATCCAAGTAATGGACATTAGACCGGTGGCAATCTGTCCTTTGGTCTGATGAGTCCAAATTTTTGGTTCCAACCGCCGTGTCTTTGTGAGAGGCAGAGTAGGTGAACGGAGGATCTCCGCATGTGTGGTTCCCACCATGAAGCATGGAAGAGGAGGTGTGGTGGTGCTTTGCTGGTGACACTGATTTATTTAGAATTCAAGGCACAGTTAACCAGCCTGGCTACTACAGCTTTCTGCAGCAATACACCATCCCATTTGGATTGCGCATAGTGGGACTATAAATTGTTTTTCAACAGGACAATGACCCAACACACATTTCCAGGCTGTGTAAGAGCTATTTGACCAAGAAGGAGAGTGGAATGCTGCATCAGATGACCTGGCCTGCACAATCATCCGACCTCAACCCATTTGAGATGGTTTGGGATGAGTTGGACTATTTTCTACATTGTAGAATAATAGTGAAGACATCAAAACTGTGAAATAACACATATGGAATCATGTAGTAACCAAAAAGGTGTTATACAAATGTGGGAACTCCTTCAAGAATGTTGAAAAAGCATTCCAGGTGAAGCTGGTTGAGACAATGCCAAGCATGTGCAAAGCTGTCATCAAGGCAAAGGGTGGCTACTTTGAAGAATCTCAAATATATTTTGATTTGTTTAACACTTTTTTTGGTTACTACACGATTCCATATGTGCTATTTCATAGTGTTGATGTCTTCACTATTATTCTACAATGTAGAACATAGTAAAAATAATGAAGAACCCTTGAATGAGTAGGTGTGTCAAAACTGTTGACTGGTACTGTAAATAAAGGATGGCTTATTAGGAACATTGCTCCAGTCCATTCCTTTTTGTCATTTGCATATCATATGCAACCTTTCAGGAAACCCAGGACCATTAGCCAGCTACCTCTCCCCCGTTGACATAGTCCAGGACAAAGTAGAGCTTCTCTGGGGTCTGGAAGGAGTAGTGGAGGCCCACCAGGAAAGGGTGCTTCAGGCTCTTCAGCAGCACGTTCCTCTCTGCCATGATGTTCTTTTGCTAGAGGACACAAAGCAGCATTGAACCAGCGGACACGAGGCAGAGGGCAGGACACAGCAGAATACAGGCCCCTGTCAGCGCCACTGCTTCAGCCCCAAGCGCGAGACAAGAGACAATACACAGAAGGAGTGGGGAGAGAGCGAGACACCTCTTTCCTAAAAAGGTCCACAGTGTTATTTACACTGCTTTATGTTACAAGTGCAGCCGTCTACACACACCTGACTAGGTCTGTCAGACAGCTAAAACGTGTGTCTGTGAGTAGCTCATAAAGTCCAAGACTTGCTTATAAGTATCAAGTGATACAAAACCAAGGGGAAGAAACAGCTGTGATTATGGGAATGTACAGTTAGTAAGAAACACATAGAGACTGGGGGCTGTATAATCAGTCTGTCAGAGTACAAAGGACAGAACACACTTCAGATTAGATTAGATATTATCTTTCTTAGAAACACACAACAGGCTTGGGCAAAACCAGTTCTGCTACACAGTGAACTGCATACACATGTTGAATATATACTGACATAAAGGGTTGTATTGGTGTAATTTAATGGACCTTTACCACAGAAAATAAATAACCTATATGTGAGTTGGTTGGGAGAATGAATAACTAAATCAAATGTTTATAGACCAACCTCCTTTTTCTTCAGGATGACTTTCTTCTGTAAAACTTTGACCGCATAGAATTTGTTGTCAGCTTTGAGCTTGGCGAGCAGGACCTGGATGCAGGGTGGTTGCCAATAAATCTCTGGTTGTTTACTCAAAACTTCACCTACTAATATGACACTCTTATCATAAACATATCTTAAATCAATCTAGAGGGTCAATGAAATACACACAAACATATTTGATTAACAGTCACACAAAACATAGAAAGAAAGTAGTCATAGACAATGAAAAAGGACTGCAAATTAACTGGACAAATTAAAAATGGCTACTCATCCGGAGTACAATTTGTCAACAACCTTATCATCATTCATTGGTTTGTTTTTGCCTTTTCATCAAGGTAACCTTAACAGTCCTGCATAGACATAGTTAATCATTGATGAAGGCATGCAGCCTTTTATCAGACAGACAGCAGTGTAGTCTGTCTTACCTTCCCATAGGTCCCTTTTCCAATAACAGCCAAGAAGTCAAAGTCAGTGGGCTTGGCACTGAAACAAGAACAGGAATGATGATACAGATATCTGTGTCACACCGATTGACATGACACGTAATCATGACAGGTTATGGCAGAGACAACCGTCTCGCAACATGACTGGTATGATGCATGAAATAGCATGTTCGATCAAGGGCTCTATTCAATAGGTGAACCTGAAGCGTTACAGATTCCGCAATAGAAATGTAAAGGTCATTTCGGATTGAGCCGACACCTGCAGTGTTTATCGCGAACACAGTCTCCGCCAAAGCCGGGAACAAATGCCATTCAATTTCAATCACGCTGTAAAAGCTGAATTTCCACCATGGTGATTGAAAAGAGCCCCGAGTCTCAATAGCAAAGTACAGCAGTGTATGTTAGTGGTTGCAGCTGATGTGTGGCATCATATCGAGGTGTAAATTCTTTTGTTAATGAATGCATCGGGATCACAATCCCGTTGGTAAAGGGTTACCAGATGTCAGTTCTACGGGGCATTACGAATCACCGAAACCCATTACTCTTAATACTGTACATACTGTGGGTTTGCCGAGGGTCCCAGGTTGACCTCACTGAGGGCGGAGGACGGTGATCTAAGCTAGAAGACAAGTAGAAAAAAACAATGAATGATAGAGCAAAGCAGTGTAAACAACCAGTAGCAAAAATAGGATTACATCCTTGATTGACTACAAAGCACAGCACACTACAGAGTGAAACACTCACTGGATTACAATTCGCCATGGCCTTGGTCCATTCCTTGCCCACCGGGGAGCCTACATCAGTGCTTCCCAGACCTGTCATTACAAAGAGGACACGATAGGAACATAATGACATGATAGCACCCCACAACAGTGTGTGACTCTGCTGCTGGTCCCCCTATGCCAGCTTGACCCTGACAAACTGGTAGTTCTGGTTTGAAACCCAACGCAGGCAGGCACAACAAAGGATATTTGTGGTTTTGGAGAGTTCACATCAGTGGACACTTTTACATGGCAAATGTTACTTTCCCGTGTCCACAAATGTGTGCGGGACTGCTTAGGTCATTATTCAAACCAATTTCAATCTCCCCCACAGACAGACGGCCACTTGCCAAGAATGTCTGAATGTTTTGAAATGTTCCTTCCATGGTCTTAAGAAATGTTTAACCTTTAGGCCTACTGAATAAACAGCCATATGTCCTCAAGAGTAGATTGTAATGTGCTACAGTAGATGTGTGGAAAGTTAGAAACCCATTTGAAGGTTGATATCCATTTCTACAGTCATGTGTATTACCCTCTAATTAGGGCTTTGGGATTATTATAGGCTTTATATTCTCAAATTATACCATTGTGTAAATACAAGCGCACATTACAAATAGGGTGTTTACAAACTATGAAAACATTCAGCAGATCTATTCTGTCAGCATAAAAAACTCACATAGAGTGCATTTGGGAAGTATTCAGACCCCTTGACTTTTTCCACATTTTGTTACATTACAGCCTTATTCTAAGATAGATTACATTGTCTTTCCCCCCTCATCAATCTACACACAATACCCAATAATGACAAAGAAAAACATGCTCTTAGAAATTAGCATCCTCTCAAGCTCTGTCAGGTTGGATGGGGAGTGTCGCTGCACAGCTATTTTCAGGTCTCTCCAGAGATGTTAGATCGGGTTCAAGGACATTTAAAGACTTGTCCCGAAGCCACTCCTGCGTTGTCTTGGCTGTGTGCTTAGGGTCGTTGTCCTGTTGTAAGGCGAACCTTCGTCCCCGTCTGAGATCTTGAGCATTCTGGAGCAGGTTCTCATCAAGGATCTGTATTTTGCTCCATTCGTCTTTCCCTTTATCCTGACTAATCTCACAGTCCCTGCCACTGAAAAACATCCCCACAGCATGCTGCTGCCACCACGCTTCACCGTAGGGATGGTGCCAAGTTTCCTACAGACATGACGCTTGGCATTCAGGCCAAAGTCTTCAATCTTGGTTTCATCAGACCAGAGAATCTTGTTTCTCAGGATCTGAGAGTCCTTTAGGTGCTTTTTGGTAAACTCCAAGCGGGCTGTCGTGTGCCTTTTACTGGAGAGTGGCTTCGGTCTGGCCACTCTACCATGAAGGCCTGATTGGTGGAGTGCTGCAGAGATGGTTGTTCTTCTGGAATGTTCTCCCATCTTCACAGGGGAACTTTGGAGCTCTGTCAGAGTGACCATCGGTTTATTGGTCTACCTGACCAAGGCCCTTCTCCCAAAATTGCGACGTATTGCAGGGCGGCCAGCTCTAGGAAGAGTCTTGGTGGTTTCAAACCTTTTCAATTTAAGAATGGTGGAGGCCATTGTGTTCTTGGGGACCTTCAAAGCTGCAGAAATGTTTTGGAACTCTTCCCCAGATCTGTGCCTCGACACAATCCTGTCTCATAGCTCTACGAGCAATTCCTTCAACATCATGGCTTGGTTTTTGCTCTGACATGCGCTGTCTACTGTGGGACCTTATATAGACAGGTGTGTGCCTTTCCAAATCATGTTCAATTAATTGAATTTACCACAGGTGGACTCCAATTATGCTGTAGAAACATCAAGGACGATCAATGGAAACAGGATGCACCTGAGCTCAATTTTGAGTCTCACAGCAAAGGGTCTGAATACTTATAGAAGAAAGGTATTTCTGATATATATTTTCTTTGCAAAAAAAAATCTAAAAAACGGTTTTCACTTTGTGATTGTGTGGTATTGTGTGAAGATTGAATAAGGCTGTAACGTAACAAAATGTGGAAAAAGTCAAGGGATCTGATTAATTCCCGAATGCACTATATCAAAGGTCTTAAATAGACTACTAGCCTATTACGGTTTACCATTGTATTCCTTGAGTGATTACAAGGCTATTTAGAGTATTTGGAGGGCATTTTCCAACTTTATAGAACCATATTTCAAACATTCACCCACGGCTGGCCCGCTCATTAGGCGGCCACCTATGGCGGAAGGTTGACGCGGGCGGCATTTTCTGAGATAAACTCACCAAGACGCACCTCCAAACAACACATAAAACCTCAATTCTGCGTCAAAACTATTACAATTTCTCACAACCAGTGGCATATAGATTTTTTAGGTGTGCGCTGATGACGCCCCTTTGATAAGCAGTGGCCACATTGTCAAAGGCGCAAAATATTTTGCTTGTCCATTCCCAGCGCGCCTCTCCAGGGTGCTGTTGGAGAGATGCATCTCTGCAGCGCTGTCAAAAAAAATTATCGAACATCAATAATGTAGCAGATATAGGATATGGTAGAAATAGTATGTGGTCTTTTCTGTAGCCTACAGGCGGGATATAAAATGTATGACAATGTAATGACCTTTGACCTTTTTACATCATGCAGGTTTATCTGATTTAATTGCCTAACCTAAAGGGCACTCATTCAAATAAAAAATGAGCTGTCATGTTAACAACATCTCCTAAAAACAGGAAAGGTCAAAGTAAAATGGACAATATGGAATGGACAATCACAACTGTTGTCCAGGAGTTCCACCCCATTGTCATGAACAGGGGTTTCAAGTTTGTATCCATTAATTATTGACAAGCCTGATCATAGCGATTCCCGCTGTGTAAACACATTGCAAATAGGCTCACGATAACTCCTGATAAAGTTTGGTAGCTGATATTCAGAGCTGATATTCAAAATGCCAAGTTGATTAGTCACAAGAATCAGGACTAATTAAGCCAACGCAATGGCCTGTTACCACATCGATAGGCATTCATAAAATGTCATTTCAGACAACACTGTAGGCTTCTCCTCAGTAAGCACGGACCGCCGTCAAAGCCTTTTGGGTGTCTTTTTTTGGTGCAGTTCCGAACCAGCCTTGATTTCCACATCCACGGACATTGGATTTTGATCCGGTTCAGACCAAATCTGAACCAATCATACACTTCTATGTTTGGTTCAGATTTTGTGCGGTCCAGATCGGCCTTGATTTCAACATCCATGGACATAGACTTTTGGTTCGGTACGGACCAAATCTGAACCAATCATAGACTTCTATGTTTGGTTCATTTTTTTATCCTGTCTAGACCAGCCTTGATTTGGCCCAAACATAGACGTCAATAAATTACTTATTTTCAAATTTAATTCAGAACAAAAAATATCCTGATTTCAACATTCGGAAAATGCTTATTTTCCAATGTCCTGGAAAATAGGTACATATGGAACATTGGCAAAAAATATGGAAAACATGGAAAATACGGAACATTTTAAACATATGGAAAATACATTTTCAGCTTTCATTCAGAATATAAATTGAACCGAACTTCAATGTCTGGAAAATACTATTTTAGATGTCTTTTCAACCTCATTGGGACTGGGACTATTCTAATTTTGCGGGAGCAACATTTTTTGGTCTCCCCTATGGCGGCAGAATGGCAAGGACCAGACCTGCAGTCACCACTAACCAGAAATACATAAAATGCAACATTTTACAGTACATTGTGTACCTTCTCAACCTACCTGCAGTAAATGTTAAAACTGAGTTCAAGTCTACCTGTCGCAGGTGCGTGCGGTCGGTGGAGTGCTGTTTAATCGACTGACTGACCCGAAGTCCCTTGGCTCGAGTCAAGTGTCGAAGCACAGAGCACAGCGCTGTAGTTGTCGCAGCTCAGAGCACAGCGCTATTGTTGTCCTGCATTTTAGGGCTACAGAAAGCAGGGCTAGTTGGGGTCACTCACCAAATTAACTAGCCTTATGGATATCCACTATCGTCGGGGCTTGATTACTCAGCTAACCATCCAAAAATCTCATAAGACATAAATAAGGTGGTGTTTTTGGTGTAATAGTAACGTTATACTATGTTGTTATATTGGAAAGTGTTATGTAGAATACCAATGAATCCTTATCTGATCTTCTAAGATATTAATTCAGCTTTGATCTAACTTTACTAAACGAGCACCTGCCACCGTTGTGAGAAGTAGCGGAGCTCCTGTGAGCAACGCTTCCGTGAGCTCCAGCAGCGCTACACCCCTACTCCCGCTGCACCGAATGAGCTCATTTAAGCGCATACTCTTACATTTACATTTACTCTTGCAAAATTTGGAGATGCAGAAACGATACCACATGTATGGCTGTTTTGTGACAATCTGGGAATATTTGACCAAGGGAACATTTCAGGTTGGTTTTAGTAAAACAGCTACGAAGGGGATACTTTTACAACTGGATTGAGTGAAGTGGCAGATAATATGTTGAATAAGCAACTCATGAGCACGGAGAGCCTCTCAGGTTTGACCAAATGTATTTATATCTTTCAGTCTAATACGGGTAATTACTTTAGTATTGTAGATCTTCGAGAGAAACACGCTTTCTACAAGTAGTTAGGCAACAGTCCTCTCAAATTTCAGCTGAAACTTTACCCTGAAAGGAAAGTGGGGGTGGGGGGGCTGAAATGCCAGGGCTGAATTTTAGCGCCCGGGATTAGTTTAAAACGGCTCACATTGTGAAATTCTATCAAATGCACGTTACATTGCGCAGGAAGATAAAAATGTAGCTCTGTTAATATGGATAATATTTTAACCGTTTGAGCTAGAGAAGCCGTTTTACTTTCTGCAAATCTGCAAGCATGCCTGTCACGAACCTTTTTTCTTCTCTGACACTGCTGCGTGACACGTGCAATGCCTAGTTATAGGTTCTGTTTGGTCAATCCGCCGTCTGAAGTGGCCGTACAGCATTTACAGCCTCCGCAGACTTCAGCGCTTTCATACTTCTTGCGCTAAAAGGAGAAGACCAGAGCTATAGCGAATGAATGTGTTAAGGAAGTGAGTTTGTATTTATACAGGACGTCGGCTACCGCCCCCGCCTACCGTCAACCAATCATGTCAATTCGGAGCTATGGGGAGCAGAGTATTTGAGCAGAGTTGGGCGGTCGCATATCTTGCTCATCGCTCATAGAGCGGTGCGTGCAGACAGCAAGCCTAAGAAGGAACATCAAATAATTATTCAGGCTCTATTAATTCAATTATTTCAAAGTTATAGCCTACAAATAAATACATTGTGAAGCATTTGTGAGTGTGACACACTAGGCTTGTAGGGAGTCAGGGACATTATTAAGCGCTCAGAATTTAAACAACATTTAGTCGTATTAAATCATTATAGTCTATAAATTGCGCATATAGGCTGTGACTTACTTAGAATTAAATCCAAATGAAATGTGGGAAAAATGGCTTATTACGCTCAGTCTACAGTGCTTATGAATTCATTTTGAGAAAAGTCTGTGGCTTCAGGCTCATGTGATGGTGACTGGAGAGCAGGCCAGCAGCGGGAGACTATCCTCTCGGTGCTTGTAGAGCAACTGGGGGACTGCAATTGCAGTTTTTTTCATTCAAGGTTTTTTTTCAAGGGTTTTTCTGAATTTTTTCTATTTTCTAAAACGCGAACCCTTTATACACAAAAATAAAAATACATTTTCTCACATTATATCCATCAGATTAGCTAAATCACAAACAGAAATGCATAACAAAAGAAAGCGCAATAAAAACTGGAAAAAGTTGCTGTTGGGGAGACTCAATAACTGCGGGGTAACAGAGACTGACTCTGCCTTCCAGCAAGTTGACATTGACGCCTTAAGAAAAATCAAGTCGGCTGCTAAGGGAGCTGAGAAAAGCAGGGATTTGAAGAAGACTGGGGGGGGGGATATCGACCATTCATGTGGACCAGCTGGAGGAGAAGGTGTTGTCCATGATAGGAGAGACGGTGGTAGAGGGACTGCGCGACCCGTAAATTAAGCTAGCTAACGCGTAACGACATTTGCCAACATAGTTAACAACGTTAACGTTAGATAAGTTCTTCTTTGCAAATTGACGAGCTAACGCTAGCTATTTAACACTTCTAGAATATTGTTATATATTGTTATTTACTAGTTAGATAGATAATGCGCGTTTAATTTGTTTTCTTGCTGTATTTAAACGTCCAGTAGCCAAATCAAATTTATTTATATAGCCCTTCCTACATCAGCTGATATCTCAAAGTGCTGTACAGAAACCCAGCCTAAAACCCCAAACAGCAAGCAATGCAGGTGTTGAAGCATGTTGGCTAGGAAAAACTCCCAAGAAAGGCCTAAACCTAGGAAGAAACCTAGAGAGGAACCAGGCTATGAGGTGTGGTCAGTCCTCTTCTGGCTGTGCCGGTGGAGATTATAACAGAACATGGCCAAGATGTTCAAATGTTCATAAATGACCAGCTTGGTCAAATAATAGGTCTGGGACAGGTAGCACGTCCGGTGAACAGGTCAGGATTCCATTGCCGCAGGCAGAACAGTTGAAACTGGAGCAGCAGCATGGCCAGGTGGACTGGGGACAGCAAGAAGTCATCATGCCATCGCATCATCATGGGGGCGTCAACCCAGACAGGAAGATCACATCAGTGACTCAACCCACTCAAGTGACGCACCCCTCCTAGGGACGGCATGAAAGAGCACCAGTAAGCCAGTGACTCAGCCCCTGTAATAGGGTTAGAGGCAGAGAATCCCAGTGGAAAGAGGGGAACCGTCCAGGCAGAGACAGCAATGGCGGTTCGTTGCTCCAGAGCCTTTCCGTTCACCTTCACACTCCTGGGCCAGACTACACTCAATCATATGACCCACTGAAGAGATTAGTCTTCAGTAAAGACTTAAAGGTTGAGACCGAGTTTGCGTCTCTCACATGGGTAGGCAGACCATTCCATAAAAATGGAGCTCTATAGGAGAAAGCCCTGCCTCCAGCTGTTTGCTTAGAAATTCTAGGGACAATTAGGAGGCCTGCCTCTTGTGACCGTAGCGTATGTGTAGGTATGTAATGCAGGAACAAATCAGAGAGATAGGTAGGAGCAAGCCCATGTAATGATTTGTAGGTTAACAGTAAAACCTTGAAATCAGCCCTTGCCTTGACAGGAAGCCAGTGTAGAGAGGCTAGAACTGGAGTAATATGATCATATTTTTTGGTTCTAGTCAAATCAAATCAAATTTTATTTGTCACATACACATGGTTAGCAGATGTTAATGCGAGTGTAGAGAAATGCTTGTGCTTCTAGTTCCGACAATGCAGTAATAACCAACAAGTAATCTAACTAACAATTCCAAAACTACTACCTTATACACACACGTGTAAAGGGATAAAGAATATGTACATAAATATATATGAATGTGTGATGGTACAGAGCGGCATAGGCAAGATGCAGTAGATGGTATCGAGTACAGTATATACATATGAGATGAGTATGTAAACAAAGTGGCATAGTTAAAGTGGCTAGCGATACATGTATTAAAGATGCAGTAGATGATATAGAGTACAGTATATACGTATACATATGAGATGAATAATGTAGGGTATGTAAACATTATATTAAGTAGCATTGTTTAAAGTTGCTAGTGATATATTTTACATCATTTCCCATCAATTCCCATTATTAAAGTGGCTGGAGTTGAGTCAGTGTTGGCAGCAGCCACTCAATGTTAGTGGTGGCTGTTTAACAGTCTGATGGCCTTGAGATAGAAGCTGTTTTTCAGTCTCTCGGTCCCAGCTTTGATGCACTTGTACTGACCTCGCCTTCTGGATGATAGCAGGGTGAACAGGCAGTGGCTCGGGTGGTTGTTGTCCTTGATGATCTTTATGGCCTTCCTGTAACATCGGGTGGTGTAGGTGTCCTGGAGGGCAGATAGTTTGCCCCCGGTGATGCGTTGTGCAGACCTCACTACCCTCTGGAGAGCCTTACGGTTGTGGGCGGAGCAGTTGCCGTACCAGGCGGTGATACAGCCCGCCAGGATGCTCTCGATTGTGCATCTGTAGAAGTTTGTGTGCTTTTGGTGACAAGCCGTATTTCTTCAGCCTCCTGAGGTTGAAGAGGCGCTGCTGCGCCTTCTTCACAATGCTGTCTGTGTGGGTGGACCAATTCAGTTTGTCTGTGATGTGTATGCCGAGGAACTTAAAACTTGCTACCCTCTCCACTACTGTTCCATCGATGTGGATAGGGGGGTGTTCCCTCTGCTGTTTCCTGAAGTCCACAATCATCTCCTTAGTTTTGTTGACGTTGAGTGTGAGGTTCTTTTCCTGACACCACACTCCGAGGGCCCTCACCTCCTCCTTGTAGGCCGTCTCATCGTTGTTGGTAATCAAGCCTACCACTGTTGTGTCATCCGCAAACTTGATGATTGAGTTGGAGGCGTGCGTGGCCACGCAGTCGTGGGTGAACAGGGAGTACAGGAGAGGGCTCAGAACGCACCCTTGTGTGGCCACCTTCACAATTGCAGTCTCAGTGCTATGATGGGGTCTAAAACCAGACTGAAGCATTTTGTATACATTGTTTGTCTTCAGGAAGGCAGTGAGTTGCTGTGCAACAGCCTTTTCAAAAAATGTTGATAGGAATGGAAGATTCGATACAGGCAGATAGTTTTTTATATTTTCTGGGTCAAATTTAGGCTTTTTCAAGAGAGGCTTTATTACTGCCACTTTTAGTGAGTTTGGTACACATCCGGTGGATAGAGAGCCGTTTATTATGTTCACCATAGGAGGGCCAAGCACAGGAAGCAGCTCTTTCAGTAGTTTAGTTGGAATCGGGTCCAGTATGCAGCTTGAAGGTTTAGAGGCCATGATTATTTTCATCATTGTGTCAAGAGATATAGCACTAAAACACTTGAGTGTCTCTCTTGATCCTAGGTCCTGGCAGAGTTGTGCAGACTCAGGACAACTGAGCATTGAAGGAATACACAGATTTAAAGAGGAGTCCGTAATTTGCTTTCTAATAATCATGATCGTTCATGAATTTATTACTGGTGAAGTGAAAGCCATCCTCACTTGGGGAATGCTGCTTTTTAGTTAGCTTTGCGACAGTTACAAAAATACATTTCAGATTGTTCTTATTTTCCTCAATTAAGTTGGAAAAATAGGATGATCGAGCAGCAGTAAGGGCTCTTCTATACTGCACGGTAATGTCTTTCCAAGCTAGTCGGAAGACTTCCAGTTTGGTGTGGCGCCATTTCCGTTCCAATTTTCTGGATGCTTGCTTCAGAGCTCGTGTATTTTCTGTATACCAGGGACCACATTTCATATGAGAAATGTTTTTAGTTTTTAGGGGTGCAACTGCATCTAGGGTATTGCCAATGTTAAATTGAGTTCCTCAGTTAGGTGATTAACTGGTTTTTGTCCTCTGACGTCCTTGGGTAGACAGAGGGAGTCTGGAAGGGCATCAAGGAATCTTTGGGTTGTCTGTGAATTTATAGCACAACTTTTGATGCTCCTTGTTTGGGGTCTGAGCAGATTATTTGTTGCAATTGCAAACGTAATAAAATGGTGGTCCGATAGTCCAAGATTATGAGGTAAAACATTAAGATCCACAACATTTATTCCATGGGAAAAAACTATGTCCAGAGTATGACTGTGACAGTGAGTAGGTCCAGAGACATTTTGGACAAAACCCAATGATTGATGATGGCTCCGAAAGCCTTTTGGAATGGGTCTGTGGACTTTTTCATGTGAATATTAAAGTCACCAAAAATTTGAATATTATCTGCTATGACTACAAGGTCCGATAGGAATTCAGGGAACTCAATGAGGAACGCTGTATATGGCCCAGGAGGCCTGTAAACAGTAGCTTTAAAAAGTGATTGACTAGGCTGCATAGATTTCATGACTAGAAGCTCAAAAGATGAAAACGTCTTTTTTTTTTGTAAATTGAAATTTGCTATCGTAAATGTTAGCAACACCTCCACCTTTGCGGGATGCACGGGGGATATGGTCACTAGTGTAGCCAGGAGGGGAGGCCTCATTTAACACAGTAAATGCATCAGGCTTAAGCCATGTTTCGGTCAGGCCAATCACATCAAGATTATGATCAGTGATTAGTTCATTGACTATAATTACCTTTGAAGTAAGGGAATTAACATTAAGTAGCCCTATTTTGAGATGTGAGGTATCACGATCTCTTTCAATAATGACAGGAATGGAGGAGGTATTTATCCTAGTGAGATTGCTAAGGCGAACACCGCCATGTTGAGTTTTGCCCAACCCAGGTTCGAGGCACAGACACGGTCTCAATGGGGATAGCTGAGCTGACTACACTGACTGTGCTAGTGGCAGACTCCACTATGCTAGCAGGCTGGCTATCAGCCTGCTGCCTAGCCTGCACCCTATTTCATTGTGGAGCTAGAGGAGTTAGAGCCCTGTCTATGTTGGCAGATAAGATGAGAGCACCCCTCCAGCTAGGATGGAGTCCGTCACTCCTCAGCAGGCCAGGCTTGGTCCTGTTTGTGGGTGAGTCCCAGAAAGAGGGCCAATTATCTACAAATTCTATCTTTTGGGAGGGGCAGAAAACAGTTTTCAACCAGCGATTGAGTTGTGAGACTCTGCTGTAGAGCTTATCACTCCCCCTAACTGGGAGGGGGCCAGAGAAAAATGTGTCTGTGTGGCAGTGGGGCAAGAAAACGTTTGTGGTTACAAAAGTATCCATTCATCACAAGACAAGGGTTTAGCTGTCCTAAAGTTAAGAACATTTCCAAGAAGAAATCCTAAAATATGAATATTTCTTCTTAACTTTTTTTCTTAGGAAAAACGTAAGAGGAATAGCAACTTTGCTTAACTTTCTTCTTAAATCTATAGTTAAGGACAAAATGGAAGTTAAGAAGAAATGTATTCTTATGAAAGTTTTGTGAATCCGGGCCCAGGTGACTAACTCATGATGCTGGATGACAGAATGCCAAGAGTGTGCAAAGCTGTATCAAGGCAAAGGGTGGCAACTTTGAAGAATCTCAAATGTAAAACATATTTTAAGTTGTTTAACACTTTTTTGTTTCAAAATTGTGCTCTCTCCTCAAACAATAGCATGGTATTATTTCAATGTAATAGCTACTGTAAATTGGAAAGTGCAGTTAGATTAACAAGAATTTAAGCTTTCTGCCAATACCAGATATGTCTATGGCCTGGGAAATGTTCTTGTTTACTTACAACCTCGTGCTTATCGCATTACCCTACGTTAGCGCAACCGTCCCGTGGAAGGGACACCGATCCCGAAGGTTAACGGCAAGATAATGGCATTCATTGCCCTTGACAATCAACTGTTCTCTGTCGTGGAGAATGTTGGCTTTCGCCGACAGGTCGAGCACCTCGAGCCCTGGCACACACTACCGAGTAGGCGCTGTTTTTCAGATGTTGCCCTACAGGAGATACACAGTACTGTTGAAACGCACATCCATGAGCAACTTGCAATGGATGTCACTGCTATTAGCTTCACCACTGACATTTGGACCAGCGATGTCAGCCCCCTGAGCATGCTGAGTCTGACAGCACAGTGGGTGGACGAGGATTTCGTACTGAGGAAAGCCGTATTGCATGCTCAATAATGTGCTGGTTCTCATACCGCTGCTGCCATTTCAAAACAGCTGTACATAGTCCATCTGTAAATAGCCCACCCAATCTACCTACCTCATCCCCATACTGTTTTTATTATTTTATTTACTTCTCTGCTCTTTTGCACACCAGTATCTCTACTTGCGCATCATCATCTGCTCATTTATCACTCCAGTGTTAATCTGCTAAATTGTAACTATTCGCTCCTATGGCCTATTTATTGCCTACCTCCTCATGCCTTTTGCACACACTGTATATAGACTTTCTTTCTTTTCTACTGTGTCATTGACTTGTTTATTGTGTTATTGGCTTGTTTATTGTGTACTCCATGTGCAACTGTGTTGTCTGTGTCACACTGCTTTGTTTTATCTTGGCCAGGTCGCAGTTGTAAATGAGAACTTGTTCTCAACTAGCCGACCTGGTTAAATAAAGGTTAAATCAAATAAATAAATGTTTGAGACTTGGAAAATCCCCAGGAACAAAGTACACGCTGTGCTACGTGATAATGCATGTAACATGACAAAGGCTTTGGAAGAATGCAGAGTCGCCAGTTTGCCATGCATGGCGCACACACACTGAAACTGGCTATGAACGAAGGTGTTTTGGCCCAAAGCAGTATATCTGACACAGGTGGCAACAGGTAGGAAGTGAGTCATAGTGGGTCATTTTAAACACTCACAGCTAGCATACAGGAACAGCTTGGAGTGAAAACCAAAAGGCTTAAGAAAGACGTTTCCACCAGATGGAACAGTACTTTTTACATGATGGAGATCCTGCTGGAACAAAAACGAGTGCTTGGCGTGTACGCAGCCAAGCACTTGAGTTACCTGCAACAACCAGTACAAACCAGTGGACTCTCATTGAAAACATGAAGACACTCCTAGCTCCATTCAAACAACTGACTGGAGAAATAAGTTCGTCGACTGCGTCTGCAGCAGACGTGATACCCTCTGTCATGGCATTGAAACACCTGCTCAACAAAACTGCCAACAGACTGTGAGGTTAAAACTTGTAAAAGTACTCTACTAGAGGCTGTGAACAAGTGATTCGGTTGCATTCTCTCTGAGCCTCTTTACCGTGTCTCCACCAAGCTCGATTCTAGGTACAAGGACCGCTACTTCGATGCAGACAAGAAACCAGGTTTACGTGAAATGTTAGACACAGCTGGACAAGATGGAAACGGACACAGTGACAGTGGACAGCAAAGAAGAGGCCAAGGACAGACAGAGCTGAAACTTCACTGCTCGACATGTCGGATTAAATCCTCTTTGAGAATGAAACGACTAAACAAATGAACCACGAAACAGCACAGCAAGTAAGTGAAAGAAATAGGTTTTGATGATGTTTTACTGGTAATGGTGACATACATAAATGCCAAACAAAATAACGTTTTGGTCAGTGTTTGTGTGTGTGTGTATCGGTGAGAGAGAGAGAGATGTGTTGTATTTTCATTTTCTGTTACTACGTCGGCCAACATTTGCCAATGTTGATCAATGCCTAAAGATCCTATGGAATGCAAGAATAATGCAATATGTTGTATTAAATGTACTAACCCCCCCTTTCCCATTATTTGCAGATACTTGGATACCTGACAGAACCTACCATTCCTAGGAATGAAGATGCACTTGGATACTGGAGAAGAAACAAGCACGGTTTCCCCATCCTAGCTAAAGCTGCGCGCAAGTATCTTGGTGCTCCCTGTACTAGTGTGGACAGTGAGTGTATTTTCAGTGCAGCTTCACACATTGTAGACGAAAAAAGAAACAGATTCTCTTGTGACAAAGCCATGCAGATCCTGTTTCTGAAAGAAAAACCCAGCCATCTAGAGTCATTGGATTTTGTTTTACTAATCCCTATAGCTTTTCTGTTATTCATGGCTGGTATAGGTCAAGATTTTCATTTCATTTCAAACAAAGCAGTTGTGTTCTTTTGTTTATTTAAAAAAAAAAAAATCCTAAATGAAAGATGAGATGACGTGTTGTAAATCTGCTCGCATTTTACCAGTCAAGTCAGTTGAGCACATTTGAAAAGTTTAAGTTGTGTCATTTATAGCAGTTTATGACAGCCTAGAGACAGTCATTTCTTTCAAGCGGTTAAAGCTAAAATGACTAACTGCATTTTAGTTTAAACCAATATTTCTTTCCATGCATTTGTACTTTTCTCCATACAGTCAAGATTGGAAAGTAAAAAGAGCCACCAACCACTTAACAATCTTTGTAATGCGGGGCAGCTAAAATATTTGTGTCGTGAATATCTGTTGTGCGATCAAATACGTTAATGGATGTGTAGTATTTCTCGTTTACAAGTTATTAAACATTATGTTCCTAACTGAACAAATGAACATATGACACTTTGTTTAAACCTTTTAACTACTAGAATGCTAAAAAGGCAGCGAAAATGATAAATATCGGTTATCGGTGTTGTTTCTTTTTGGCAAGGAAAATATCGGATATCGGTATTGGTCAAAAATGTCCTATTGGTGCATCCTTACCCACCACCCAAAGGACATCCAGCCAACTTGACACAACTGCAGGAAGCATTGGAGTCAACATGGGCCAGCATCCCTTTGGAACTTTTCGACACCTTGTAGAGTACATGCCCCGACGAACTGAGGCTGTTCTGAGGGGGAGGTGAAGTCAATATTAGGAAGGTGTCCTTAATGTTTTGTACACTCAGTGTATGTGTCCCATGTCAAGCTGCTTCCAAGTTCGCTAAAACACCACTATTATCCAGCCCATATAAACCTATAGGGTCCCATGCAGTAGGGTCCCACTAGCTGATCCTCAACACTGGAGCCCCCCAGGGGTGTGTACTCAGTCACCTCCTGTACTCCCTGTTTACCCATGACTGCATGGCCAGGCCCGACTCCAACACCATCATTAAGCTTGCAGACAACACAACAGTGGTAGGCCTGATCAACGACGAGACAGCCTATAGGGAGGAGGTCAGAGACCTGGCTGGGTGGTGCCAGAATAACAACCTATCCCTCAACGTAACCAAGACTAAGGAGATGATTGTGGACTACAGGAAAAGGAGGACCGAGCATGCCCCCATTCTCATCGACAGGGCTGTAGTGGAGCAGGTTGAGAGCTTTAAGTTCCTTGGTGTCCACATCATCAACAGACTAGAATGGTCCAAACACACCAAGACAGTCGTGAAGAGGGCACAACAAAGCCTATTCCCCATCAGGAAACTAAAAAGATTTGGTATGGGTCCTGAGATCCTCAAAAGGTTCTACAGCTGCAACATCGAGAGCATCACTGCCTACTACGGCAATTGCTCAGCCTCCGACTGCAAGGAACTAGAGAGGGTAGTGCGTACGGCCCAGTACATCACTGAGGCTAAGCTGCCTGCCATCCAGGACATCTACACCAGGCGGTGTCAGAGGAAGGCCCTAAAAATTGTCAAAGACCCCAGCCACCCCAGTCATAGACTGTTCTCTCTACTACCGCATGGCAAGCGGTACCGGAGTGCAAAGTCTAGGACAAAAAGTCTTCTCAACAGTTTTTTCCCCCAAGCCATAAGACTCCTGAACAGGTAATCAAATAGCTACCCGGACTATTTGCATTGTGTGTCCCCCTCTCAACCCCTCTTTTTACTCTGCTTCTTCTCTCTGTTTATCATATATGCATAGTCACTTTAACAATACATTCATGTACATACTACCTCAATTGGGCCGACCAACCAATGCCGCCACACATTGGCTAACTGGGCTATCTGCATTGTGTCCCGCCACCCACCACCTGCCAACCCCTCTTTTACGCTACTGCTACTCTCTGTTCATCATATATGGATAGTCACTTTAACCATATCTACATGTACATACTACCTCAATCAGCCTGACTAACCGGTGGATGTATGTAGCCTCGCTACTGTTGTTTTTATTTCTGTCCTTACCTATTGTTCATCTAATACCCTTTTACACTGTTGGTTAGAGCCTGTAAGTAAGCCATTTTACTGTAAGGTCTACCTACACCTGTTGTGTTTGGCGCACGTGACAAATAAACTTTGATTTGATTTGATTTCTTGAAATAATCATTGATCCAAATATTGGCCTATTAAATAAATGATGATAGGCAATAAAGAAATAATCACTGATCTGACATTACTTGGTTGGTAGCCGGGCATAATATCTCCTTTACTATCCTTCTATGTCTTCAAGGATGGGAGGAATGAAGGATTCATAGCTTATCCCAAAACAAGGGTATTGTCTCCATTATAGGCTATTTGTCTCCGCTATACCGCTAACATAGACTACCACTTGCTCACCTTAGAGGCAAGTGGCTAGACCTGTTAGCTGTTAAGTTATAATGGAACGTAAACGCAATCCGTGACTTACATTAACAAGATAATAAGCATAGGCCTATGAGACCACTTCATTGGAGTGTGGCCTAGATACAACACCATGCCATTACGCACACATTTGTAATTTAACCTTTTGTTTCTACATATAGGCTGCTAGCCTAGCTGTTACTCTCTACAATATACTGTGCATGGTGTTGGCATAAGCAGGGGATTGTAGGGAATTCAAGGACCACCGTGACGGGGACTGATACACACAACTCTTCTCTTAGCAGTCTGACAACGCACCATGGCAGAACGATATTGCTTTGGAGATAACGTGTGTATGTGTGTGTGACGCTTGTTTGAACGAGTGTGTTATATCCACACACACACACACACCTGCATACACACACAACCCCCTATCTCTACTATGTATAGTCATGGCCAAAATGTTTGAGAATGACATAAATATTTATTTCCACAAAGTTTGCTGCTTCAGTGTCTTTAGATATTTTTGTCAGATGCTACTATGGAATACTGAAGTATAATTACAAGCATTTCACAAGTGTCAAAGGCTTTTATTGACAATTACATGAAGTTGATGTAAAATAGTCAATATTTGCAGTGTTGACCCTTCTTTTTCAAGACCTCTGCAATCCGCCCTGGCATGCTGTCAATTAACTACTGGGCCACATCCTGACTGATGGCGGCCCATTCGTGCATAATCAATGCTTGGAGTTTGTCAGAATTTGTGGGGTTTTGTTTGTCCAACCGCCTCTTGAGGATTGACCACAAGTTCTCATTGGGATTAAGGTCTGGTGAGTTTCCTGGCCATGGACCCACAATATCAATGTTTTGTTCCCCGAGCCACTTAGTTATCACTTTTGCCTTATGGCAAGGTGCTCCATCATGCTGGAAAAGCCATTGTTCGTCACCAAACTGTTCCTGGATGGTTGGGAGAATTTGCTTCGTGGCTGTTCATGGCTGTGTTCTTAGGCATATTTGTGAGTGAGCCCACTCCCTTGGCTGAGAAGCAACCCCACACATGAATGGTCTCAGGATGCTTTACTGTTTGCATGACACAGGACTGATGATAGCGCTCGCAAGCTTTTTTCCAGATGCCCCAAACAATCGTAAAGGGGATTCATCAGAGAAAATGACTTTACCCCAGTCCTCAGCAGTACAATCCCTTTACCTTTTGCAGAATATCAGTCTGTTCTTGATGTTTTTCCTGGAGAGAAGTGGCTTCTTTGCTGCCCTTCTTGACACCAGGCCATCCTCCAAAAGTCTTCGCCTCACTGTGCGTGCAGGTGCACTCACACCTGCCTGCTGCCATTCCTGAGCAAGCTCTATACTGGTGGTGTCCCGATCCCGCAGCTGAATCAACTTTAGGAGACGGTCCTGGCGCTTGCTGGACTTTCTTGGACGCCCTGAATCCTTCTTCACAACGATTGAACCGCTCTCCTTGACGTTCTTGATGATCCGATAAATGGTTGATTTAGGTGCAATCTTACTGGCAGGAATATCCTTGCCTGTGAAGCCCTTTTTGTGCAAAGCAATGATGATGGCACGTGTTTCCTTGCATGTAACCATGTTTGACAGAGGAAGAACAATGATTCCAAGCACCATCCTCCTTTTGAAGCTTCCAGTCTGTAATTCAAACTCAATCAGCATGACAGAGAGATCTCCAGCCTTGTCCTCGTCAACACTCACACCTGTGTTAACGAGAGAATCACTGACATGATGTCAGCTGGTCCTTTTGTGGCAAGGCTGAAATGCAGTGGACATTTTTTGGGGGGGATTCAGTTCATTTGTATGGCAAAGAGGGACTTTGCAATTAATTGCAATTCATCTGATCACTCTTCCTAACATTCTGGAGTATATGCAAATTGCAATCATACAAACTGAGGCAGCAGACTTTGTGAAAATTAATATTTGTGTCATTCTCAAAACTTTTGGCCACGACTGTATAACAACACGGAATTGGATGAAATATCTCATCCGAGTCCGTGTGGTAAATCCTAAAAAGAACATGTGGCATAACCTCTTCCTAATAGGCCTACTTATAATAATATAGTCATTATGTGCTAAAAGAGAAAGGATTTACTTCTTACTAAAGCTAGTTCTAAAGTATATTTTCACCAGGTCATCTAACAGCAGGCATTTCAATTGTGGAGCGAACAGCAACAGGGAGCCAAGGAGACATGCAGTTAACCAAATCCCCTACTTAAATCTTGAAATATAACTGAAACTTTATTTTCAAAATATTGCCACTTTATTCTAGAAGTATTGCCACTTTTTTGCCACCCAAAACCCACCTGTACCGTAGATATGACAGCAGATACTGCGTGGTTCTGATTCAAACCGCTCATCACTAGTCCAAACCGTTTGGGCTACAAACTAATATGACCCTTTTTTAAATTTTAAGTCAGTTAAGAACAAATTCTTATTTTCAATGATGGCCTAGGAACAGTGGGTTAACTGCCTGTTCAGAACGACAGATTTTTACCTTATCAGCTCGGGGATTTGAACTTGCAACCTTCCAGTTACTAGCCCAATGCTCTAACCACTAGGCTACCCTGCCGCCATCCATAGGTAAAATGATACCTGCACATTGATACCAATGGTTCATACCTTTCTTTTCACAAGCACAATACGTTTTATAATGATCAAGTATTTTGAATTCAATGTACTTCATCAGCACTAGTCAACTGAAGTCAAAACAAGTAAGAGATTGAACTGGACATTTATTTGTTCATATGGAATGAATGATTTTGACCCAAGAATATCTTGACACAGTTTGCCCACCAGAGAGAAATATAGTTCTAAGAATCCTGAAGCCCTTGTAAACATTCTATTTAAATACAGTGTATAAGCCGACATAAAACATAAAACCGACACAAAACAATAAATCCCCAGATATCTTGATATATCCTTTTTGAAATGTTCCAAACAAAGTTCATATTTTGAAACATTATTTTGACTTTGTCACATAAGATTTGTAAGTGCTTGAGAAACTTGAAACCGTTTCTGGTATTCAAAACGGACCATTTGCTCTATCTAGTGACCAACTATAAGAACAGCAGCATAAAATCACCCTGGATTTCAAATCTGGGGGAAAATAATGGCAATAAAATATCCCCATTTTTATCTAACTAAATCGCACATAAATAATTCCATATATTTTGCATAAATCAAAATAAGTATATCTTTCGACGCTCCTTACACTTTCCGGTAAGAATCCGTCTGATTTGACTCCTGTTATTGCATGAGCAGTGAAGCAACCGTACAGAAAACCTCAATTAGACTGTTTCCCTGTTTTCTTCATCTCTTTCCCCCACTAACCCCCCTCTACTGTTCTCTCTCTCTCTCTGATGGGTACTGAACATCAAACACATAACAGGTAGGATTCTGGATGATTTTGGCACATGATGACTGGTCACTGAATCTCTGGCCGAGTGGGGGCGGGATCACTTGAGGCCATCGTCAGTACTCTTGAACATTAAAATGGCGTTGGAGATTTTGAGGGCGGGACCGAGCTTGATGCTCATGATTTTGACGATGTCCGTCTGTTTCAGTAATAGAAAGGCCTCCCCGTCAATCATCTGAAAAGAAATATACAAGAAGCAGGTATATAAAAAATGTAATCATACAAACGAAAAAAAAAAAACAACATAATACAACTTAAATTGCAAGACCGGCTCTAGCCTTTTGGGGGCCCTAAGCGATATTTGGTTGGGGGCCCCCCCATCACGCACATTTTTTTTGTGTTGTCCCCCCTCTTGATGGAGAGAAAATGTAAAAGTTAATTTCCTGCAATTCTGCCATGGGGCGTAGAGAACATTTTGCAGTTTTAAAGCTAATTTCCTGCAATTCTACACCTTTTATTATGACTTATGCCATATTAATATGATATCTGAGTGAAAATGACTAACAAAATCAATGGCTGCTCCCTGGAGGTCAGGGATCCTGGGAATGAGCCGGTCGATATTCGGCCATGATTATTACCAGTTTAGATAGCTGGCTAGACTAACTACCAATCTAAAAATTGTTAGCTGACATGGCTAATTGAGTGACTGTGAGTGACTGACATAACAAGAGAAAAACTGCTGTTGCACAACCAAACAATGTACCTGGTGTATTCTACTATTCTTACTCTCAATAGTAAATTGGGACCCAGACTGAGTTCCTAAAAAAACAAAACGCTTACCGGTTGTGCCTGGAACCGGCCCTGCTTAAATGACTTAACTTAGTTGTTTTCAATGTGCTCCAGTTTGTTTCAATACTTCAAACTTAAAAGGGTAGTGCAGTCAAAAAAGTAATTTCCTGTGTTTTATACACTGCTCAAAAAAATAAAGGGAACACTTAAACAACACAATGTAACTCCAAGTCAATCACACTTCTGTGAAATCAAACTGTCCACTTAGGAAGCAACACTGATTGACAATAAATTTCACATGCTGTTGTGCAAATGGAATAGACAACAGGTGGAAATTATAGGCAATTAGCAAGACACCCCCTATAAAGGAGTGGTTCTGCAGGTGGTGACCACAGACCACTTCTCAGTTCCTATGCTTCCTGGCTGATGTTTTGGTCACTTGAATGCTGGCGGTGCTTTCACTCTAGTGGTAGCATGAGACGGAATCTACAACCCACACAAGTGGCTCAGGTAGTGCAGCTCATCGAGGATGGCACATCAATGCGAGCTGTGGCAAGAAGGTTTGCTGTGTCTGTCAGCGTAGTGTCCAGAGCATGGAGACTCTACCAGGACACAGGCCAGTACATCAGGAGACATGGAGAAGGCCGTAGGAGGGCAACAACCCAGCAGCGGGACCGCTACCGCCGCCTTTGTGCAAGGAGGAGCAGGAGGAGCACTGTCAGAGCCCTGCAAAATGACCTCCAGCAGGCCACAAATGTGCATGTGTCTGCTCAAATGGTCAGAAACAGACTCCATGAGGGTGGTATGAGGGCCTGACGTCCACAGGTGGGGGTTGTGCTTACAGCCCAACACCGTGCAGGACGTTTGGCATTTGCCAGAGAACAACAAGATTGGCAAATTCGCCACTGGCGCCCTGTGGTCTTCACAGATGAAAGCAGGTTCACACTGAGCACATCTGACAGACGTGATAGAGTCTGGAGACGCCGTGGAGAACGTTCTGCTGCCTGCAACATCCTCCAGCATGACCGGTTTGGCGGTGGGTCAGTCATGGTGTGGGGTGGCATTTCTTTGGGGGGCCGCACAGCCCTCCATGTGCTCGCCAGAGGTAGCCTGACTGCCATTAGATACCGAGATGAGATCCTCAGACCCCTTGTGACACCATATGCTGGTGCGGTTGGCCCTGGGTTCCTCCTAATGCAAGACAATGCTAGACCTCATGTGGCTCGAGTGTGTCAGCAGTTCCTGCAAGAGGAACACATTGATGCTATAGACTGGCCCACCCGTTCCCCAGACCTGAATCCAATTGACCACAGACTGTTCAGGAGTTGGCGGATGCTTTAGTCCAGGTCTGGGAGGAGATCCCTCAGGAGACCATCCGCCACCTCATCAGGAGCATGCCCAGGCGTTGTAGGGAGGTCATACAGACACGTGGAGGCCACACACACTACTGAGCCTCATTTTGATCTCCATGGGTTAATAAATTTGATTTCCATTGATAATTTTTGTGTGATTTTGTTGTCAACACATTCAACTATGTAAAGAAAAAAGTATTTAATAAGAATATTTCATTCATTCATATCTAGGATGTGTTATTTTAGTGTTCCCTTGTTTTTTGAGCAGTTAATATATTTCCACACTATGAGGTTGGAATAATACTTTGAAATTATGAAAATTATGATAAAGCACTTGTTTGGCAGAGTGGGATTTTTGGACCGCCTAGTGACATTACCAGGCGATATAAGTTGATAGACCAATAACAAAGACAGTTTGCCCTCCTCTCTGCCAATAACAGCTAGTTTTCTGGTTACACATCCATCCCATTAGGCTCCTCCAATTAGGCCCCTCTGACAGTCCTAGAAAAATTATTGCTTGAGAAATGGTATTTGTCTAAGAAGCTATTTTGGTTTCTTTTTGACCATTTTAATTGAAAACAAGCACAAGTAAGGTACTTATAATTCTTATCCAGATAGGATTTGATAGAGATAAAAAAAAACAGCTGCATTGGACTTTTAACCTATCAATTAACATTGCAACTCACTTCCTCTTTGAAGACACAGGCTTGCTCTTCACAACCGGTCAGATTCTGGACAAATCCAAAGACCTGTTGCACAGAACACGAAGAAGAGTGACTGATAGTACTCTGCTTCACCTTATGTCGCAGCCAACCATAAATAGGGCTGAGTAGTATAGCTCTCACCTCCTCCACAGTCCACGCTGCCACCTGTGTAGCGCTGATGCCCTGGACGCCAGGCAGCAGTTTGCAGTGTTGCTCCCAGCACAGAGACAGGGTTCGGTCCGGGTGGGCTGACAAAGCAGACATGAACAGAGATGGGCACATACCCTCTGTGGCCATCGCTGCAACACAGGAAAACGCACGCACATATTAATGCATGTACACATATGGTACCTACACAAACACACAGAATACTGTATGGATGCAGTAAACTCGTAGCTGCCATAGAGAATCAGAATGCGGCCATAGACATAAATAGATATCTGTACTGTTTACCAAGCTTAAAGCTGTGAGACTCACTCTGGTATGTTCTCTGCTGGATTTTTCTGTACTTAGGGGGACGGCCAATCCTGACAATAGAGAACGAGAGACACTGGTGAGACGGGGAGCTACAGCGGCAGATCAATACACCACTATGACTCCTGAGTCTGACGTCATACAACAGCCTTAGCCACTGTTGACATGAGGCTTACCTGCCATGGTACCGGGACTTTTTGGTCCTTTGGCCAAAGACTAAGATGCTCCGCTTTGCCCCGCTCCCCTCTGTATCTGATAGGTCGGTCTTGAGTCTGCCCTGGTTTCGCTCAGCCAGTGGGCAGCCTGACAGACAGTGATGTGCGGTGAACCGCCCAGTCACATGACCCGAGCCATCACATCCGGGTGTCGGACACTTCCTGTTTCAAACAGTAGAGTTGACTCCATTATAACATCAATATAACATAATCATAGCATTGGTATGGAACACATATCCACTTCCATTTATTGCTTCATAGGCGATTCAAATACCTATTTCTGGGGGTTACTGACCTGTGATGGAAGCTGTACTTGGTGGATCTGGAGTGGCTGATTCCTTTGCAAGGCATGGAGGAGAAACTGGGCTGGCCTGTGGTTGCAGGTTTCCTGGGGCCTTATAAAAAAAACACACACACGCACCCAAGCACAAGCACACATGCACACAAGCCAAACAGAACATGTAAGCACTCAAATCAGGGTGAAGTAGAGTCAGTGAAGTATGGTATCTGTTACCAAGGTGTTGGGTTTTGTTTGACTCACCGGGGGGCACTTTTAGCGGGTGACCCGTACTCTCACACCAGCCGACCGGGTGGATGTCAGGGTGGTCCGAGTCCATCCAATCATCATACATATGACTCCAGCCATCAAAATGGACCTGTGGGAGTATGGTATATTTAGGCAATAAGGCACGAGGGGGTGAGGTATATGACCAATATACCATGGCTAAGGGCTGTTCTTAGGCAAGACGCAAAGCGGAGTGCCTGGACACAGCCCTTAGCCGTGGTATATTGGCCATATACCACAAACCCCAGAGGTGCCTTATTTACATTTACATTTAAGTCATTTAGCAGACGCTCCTATCCAGAGCGACTTACAAATTGGTGCATTCACCTTATGAAATCCAGTGGAACAGTCACTTTACAATAGTGCATCTAAATCTTAAAGGGGGGGGGTGAGAAGGATTACTTATCCTATCCTAGGTAATTAGAGCAGGAAAAACAAATGTTTTGTCATACCCGTGGTATACGGTCTGATATACCACGGCTGACAGCCAATCAGCATTCAGGGTTCAAACCACCCAGTTTATAATATGGCATAGTTATGGGAGTGTGGTAGTGGTACTGGCACATACAACCCTGAGACATGCACACTGCTGGTTGACCTTAATGCGGTGTGTGTCGACCTCCTCCACTGTGGCCACCCGAATCAGGCCGGGGCTCCTTTTGTCTACTGCCTCCAGCTTCATCTGAGCCTGGAAGCCATGAGCAGGACGCTGCGGAGGGGAGGGTCACATTGTCATCGCACAACGGCACTTAACACCTGACCTCAAATCAGTCCCTATGGTTAATCTCAAAACAGTCATTATGTTCACAACTCCACTTTAGCCCACCACAAAAGGATTCAAGTCAATCGTATTCATCAATGTCTAAAATGACAGCAGTGTATGGTGGTTTTCATTGCAACAAATCCTCAGTGATGTACTCACTACTTTAAAGGCCTCAGCAGACACCGCGGTAGAGCCAGTCTCATCCAGGTACCTTGGCCAGGAGAACCTGCCCGGGTCTGGGTAACCTGGCAGGACAGACATGGCACATGGGATCCAGTTCAAAGGTGTGTGTGAAATGCCACCGTATTCCCTATCGTTTACTTAGAACTATATTCATTTCTTACAACTTTGTCAGTCACCTTGAGGTGGTGTGAGGGGGAGGCTCCTCTCTTGGCACCAGCCAATAGGATGGATGTATGGACTGCTGGTGTCACACCTGTATGGGGATTCAACATCGACTAATCAGATTAGAATTTAAGTCATGGCCAAACGGCTACTAAAACAGCACAGTTGATGATTTAGAGAAGTCGTGAAAAAAAACATGAAAAATGGCCTCACCAGTAGTCATACGTGTCATCCCAGTTATCAAAGTGAACCAGAAAGCGGTCGTCCACCACGTCGGTCACGGTCGCCACGCAGATGAGAGAGGGGTTCATGCGATCAACAGCCTCCAGCTTCATGCCAACCTCGAAATCACCCTCCGTATCAGTCTGACCAGTGGGCCACCAACACAAACACACCAAATTAGCTGCTTACAGTTCATTACTTCAGGTAGATGCAGGCCACTGATTGAGGATAAGAGTCGTGCTTAGACTTACTCTTCCAGGGCTGGCAAACACCTCTTTGGGGGCAACTTGGGCTTTACTCATCCTCAGGTAGCTGGCCCAGGAGAACTCCTCCTCTTTGCAGCCTGTGGCACACACAGACACAAACATGTGACATGGACATGTCCCTGGACCACTACTCTAATAAGGGAAATCTCATGAATGACTTTATGACTCAGATCCTTAGGTGCTTGGGCAAATGATCTGCGCCATAATCAAAATGTGAAAAGGAAACTAATTGAGTCCAAATTGCAACCCAACCACAAACCAAAGCCTAGTATACTCTGACCTTTGGGGGTGTACAGCTTGTGTCCAGTGCCCTCACACCATCCCGCAGGGTGGATGTCGGGGCAATTGGCATTTACCCAGAAGTCATGACAGTCTGAGTAGCCGTCAAAATGGAGACGCAGCCTGTAGCCACAAATCTACAAACAGGACAAGACAGACAGAAGTCAAACCGTGTCTCCCCAAATCTCTCTCTCCGTGTCTTTCCCTCAGTTATGTGGATCCGTCTCTCTAATCAGTGTGTACAGTCAGGGTGTATAGTGTGTATGAAACAAAACAGTCAGGACAGGGAGAGAGGTAGAAGCAAACCTCAAAGAGCATGCGACTGTAGGTTGAGCAGCGCTGCACACAGTACCTCAGCCACAGTCAGAACAAAGTACATGGAGGGGTGCTGCGGGTCGATGCCCTCTAACTTCATGCCCTGGCGGAAGCTGCTTTTGCACTGTGGGACCCGCTGAGACTGAAAATACAGGGGGTTATAGTGAGAAAAGCCATAGACACATTCATGCACGCACACTCACAATTGAATTTGCAAAGACTTCACTTTTGTTCTCTAATTTACTAGGGCTGTGACAATACCAGTATCGCAATTGTTTTTCCGTGGAAAAAATGAAAACACAAAGCAGACCAAACTCTTTGGCCCTTTATAAACCTGCAGTATGTAAAATATTGTGTGCTATAGACTGGAAAATAAATAAATGTGACTCTGGATGGCAACATAACGATGTTTGTTTCCAACATTAGCGCTATTTTCCTAAAGAATTTAAGTCCGCTTTGTGTTTTGTTTCCTTGCTACGATACTAACGAGTGTCGCGATGCGATACTGGTATTGTCCCGGCCCTATCATTTAGTACGTATCGAAAGTTAGTAAAAAAAAAACACCTTTTGAAAGAGTTTGGCTGGAGCTGCCACTGATTTGGTCTCCTCCAGATAATGTCCCCACGTCCACAGCTCCATCTTAACTTCACCAGTGCCTGTTGTACACAGACAGAAAACACAACACAATGCATATTGGAAATCTGATACGACAGAAACGTGACTTGAGTATATGGTTCAAATGGGTTTACATTTTTGCTGATTCTCACCCGCTCTGTTGTGTCCGCTTTCTGTCTTCAAATAATCCTAGAACCACGAATACAACACATGGATTTACTGCAACAAAGAGATAGTACCTAGAGCATGAATAGTATTGAACAAAATAATTGATTGATGCATATGGCCATCACATGCACGTGAGGTCATTTACTTATTACAACAACAAAAAATACTACTAAATTGTGAATGCTTTATGTGGGATAGAGTGACACTTGAGCCTTTCCCACCATGCCATCCAGCTCAGACTCTTCCTCCGATGGACTCAGGTAGTCCTTCCTCTTCCTCTTCTTCATGGGTTTCAGCAGCTCAGGGTCCAGAGACGCTACCCTGCCCCCGGGAATCTTCTCGGCACCTCCCACCCTACTAAGGAACAGATAAGAGAACAGTTGAGTCCGCTACACAAAGCTTCGCCTTAGGCTACCTATGACCTACTTTACATCTTCTGCATGGTGGTTAATATCTTGTAGGCTGTTTGTTTTGTGTCTGACCATCCACTGTATGCGTATGATACATCCTTGATTTTCATTTAGCATAAAAGGCTACGATAAAATGCTTTTTATGGTAAAAATATGTTTTCATACATGAATTTGATGTGGATAGGCTTCACGCTTCAGTACTTACTTGTCAGTTATGGGTTCCCTGCGTAGTTGCTCCGGGTAGGTTCTCTGTGCCACTGGATAACAGCTCTCCTGTTGGCCTGTCCCTCCCTGGGTCTTAGGCACAGTCTTGATGGGCCTCTCCTGATCCACAGCCACACCACCCACAGTGCTGAGAGGACGCGCCACATCTACAATGGAGGCATTATGTCAGGTTAGGATTAGGAAAGGACTGCATACAGGGTTGCAAATTGTTTTTGAGGATATGTTTGAGCATGCTAGTTCATTTCCATTACAATTTAGTTTAGAGACTGTTAAGCTGCAGACAACACACAGTATGACTGATTTTCAGTAGCCTACCTGTTTTGTTAATTGGCCTGTTTTCAGAGTCAGGTATTTTTCCAGACACCACTACTATTGGTTCAGTGCTGGTGATATTCCCTTGGCTGATCATCTCCAGTGTTCCACAGTCACTCACACAGAACTGAAAAAGAAACATATTTCAACAACTTGCCCACATGGTACGTCTTTACTCCAACAATGCTTACTATTAGAGAACCCTATGCTTCTAATAAAATACGATGGTCGTTCACCTTTAGGTTGCTGCTGGGTAAGATGGCTATCCCTTCTTTCCATTCCAGCACATGGACGATACTACAGGTCCCCCCAACCTGGGGGGCTAGAGTGGGGGTCTCCACCTGTCCAGCTATGGCTCCATTACCTGTTTCAGCAACACCCAGAGAGACCTCCACCTTCTGGGTACTAGGAGCAGGAGCTGGGGCTTGGGAGAGAAGAGGCAGGCTTCTGAGTGAATGTGAAGATATGAAGTAGCTACGTGAGACTAGTAGGAGGGTAGTATGTTCCCCTTCTGGGTTGTCAACATTTAGAACTTTGTGCAGCATATCTGAGTTGAAAAATGTTCAAGGTGTAATTCATAACAGTACCCTATTGAGTGTCATAGTTCCAGAAGTGTCATTGTGGCCAAATCTCACCTGGCAGGATGAGTGCTGTGGTGGTCTGTGGGCGTGTCTTCTTCGACAGGCTGTCATTGGAGAGGGAATCACTGGAGTCAGTCAGGGGAGTAGGATCTGCTTTTTTGGCTGAAAAATCCAGCTCAACTTTGGCACTCATCGCAGACCTTACTTACTGCCTCTGAAAATAGATCATAACAATTTCACATATCTCTTAGGATTATCGTGACAGGGTGAGGTAACAATGGAATTCAGTGGAAAAGGGCCTGAATGTCAGAAGGGTTACGGGCTTCACATGTATTCCCCACATTATCCATCCCCTGCACCCACAGTATTATGTTCTGATACTATTAAACATCAGAATATAGGGGACAATTCCCTATATGCTGCCATTTTTCAAATTTTAAGAATAAAAAATGTGTGGGGCATTTTTAAGAAACCTTACCAATTTTATGAATCACTTTTAGTATCACTTCACAGCATTGGAGATAAAAGTACATTCGGATTAAGGTTTATTTTAAAACAAATTGTTTTTAGGACATTTCTGTCGATGCTTTTTTACAACGCTGCTCTTAGAATAGCAAGGGAAAGTAGACAAAGCAAAATCGATATATTAATTTACCAAAAACACAGCAATTCCGCTGTAAAATGGCGGAAGATCATAAATCCTTGAAGCAATGAGAAAAAAAAACAGAAACTCAGAATTTGTGAAAATGTACAAAGCAACCAATCCTGGCAAAATGTCTAATTAACGGCATCGCTTCATGACATGCAGCGACAACAATGCAATCCCGTTTATGTTGCGGACCGTTAGCCCGTTATAGGTTTGCTGAGAACTATCAAATATGACAGAATATATTGAATAAAATTTGCGATAAGAAATAGCTTTATGGCTAATTATATGCATGCTGGATACCAACCACAATAAAATTACAATTGACATCTTACCATCTGCAAGTTATAACTTCCAAGATTCTGGAGCGCCCTATTGCATGCATGTCAAAGCATTATAAATGTTTATCAGATGATCAATTTGAAAAATGAAATGACTCAATTTCGCTTACCAGAGGTTTCTCTTGCGGATCAGAATTGTACGCATGCGCAGACCCATGTTCATTTAATCATAAGAATGTATAGTGCCAACTCAATGACAGCACCAAAAATGTTTCGGCAATTACTCGTCACAATCCCCCCCCCGCCACCGCTTTTCACATTAATACAATTTAGTATATGAACACTGTACACCATTTCACCGTAAGGAAGAATCCATTTTCATATAGAACTATTACTGTAGTTTAGGCCCTAATACAGTAAAAGCAGCATTTTGTGTCATGGCAGCAATATAAATCACAACCCAGCAATTTTCATAACTTTTATTAAATGTACAATAAAAAAAATGGACATGGTTACAAGTAATCAGACCGGCTTCTCATGTGGGAGGCTGGAATCTGTACCACGATCCCTGGTTAAATCTCAATGCCAAAAAAGTGTACCTCCACAAGATGTACAGCACATACATTGTGGGGTGTCAAAAACAAACCTTGAGCTCAATAGGTGAAATGACTCAAAATCATGGAAAATAAGGTAAAACACAACCAATGTAAGCAAAAGCAGACCGGAGGGAGGAATACAAATAACAATTAAGGAAATTAAAGTCCTGACTTGTTTTAAATGCAAAGCCATTCAGACAAGCTCCTCCATGTACAAAACATAGCAGCTATAATCTATGATGTGCCACCCCCCCCCCACACACACATTGACTAAATCATTCTCAAGCCATGTATAATACAACGTCAAGATCATGGTTTAGATTTCTAAGTGCCAAAGATAGCACTGATTAACTGAGCAAGCCTTGATTAACCTGGTGCTGCGCTAGATCTGCTAAATCAAATAGAAGTTGCTCCTATACATCCAGATTGCTCTAATGGGGAGCATGTGGATGAAACAAACTGGGCATTGCCTCTAATCTCGGGAAGCTGATCTAGACCTGGAGCGAGATGGGGAGCGGGAGACAGGACGCTTGTCTGGAGACTTGGAGTGGCGGTCAGCTGCTGGGGACGGGGAGCGAGAGGACGGCTCCTCCTTCCCATTCCCCATGGGGGACGCCGAGCGGCTACGTGACTTCTTGCTGGTCAACTTCTCCTTTGAGGGGCTGCTGGAATCCCGCTCGGATTTCACCTTGGAACGGCTCTTGGAACGGGACTTGCTTTTGTCGGAGCGGGATCTGGATTTGTGGGTGCGAGAGCGGGAACGAGACTTGCAGGAACGGGACTTCCTTCCGGATCTAGAGCGACGTCTCTTGCTGCGAGAATGGGATCTACAGGGGGTGGACAATGGTTTACAATCGTTGTTGCACTAATATTGACCAATCTAAACTGTCACTTTGTAGACAGGTGAGCATTCTTACCGGGACCTGGAGTTACTCCTGGAGCGGCTGCTCCTGCTACGAGAGCGACGTCTGCTGCGAGACCTGCAGAAGGGAACAAGAATACAAATGTCACTCATCCCTTTAAAGTGACTAATGGAAAGCAGCAGGTTGGATGAGAAATTAAACTACTCATAAAGAGCAGGGCGGTGTAGAGCCTCACCTGGAGCGGCTGCCAGAGTAGGAGCGGCGGCGGCGAGACTTTTCCTCCACCAGGCGGATCTTCCTCCCGTTGATGTCTGTGCCGTCCAGCTTGTCCAGGGCCCTCCTCATGTCCGAACGTGAGCCGAACTCGATGACACCCTCGTTGGTACGCTCCTTGTGGGCGTCAGCGTACGTGACCTCTCCAGCCTGGCGCATGAAATCCTGTAGAGGCCAATGCAGAGTAGAGTCACCCCGCAGAATATTTCCCACATTTTTCAGAAACAAATGGCCTGCCATGGATAGCAACTGGCAGCATCTTTAGTGCCTGCCCTTCACCTACAAATATAAAACTGTCTCAACAACTCACCTTCAGATCCTGCCAGCTGCAGCGGCTGGACAGATTCTCAACGATCAGCCGGTACTCGGTACGGACAGGTGGCCCGTACTTATCCCTGCCAGTGCGGCTTCTGCTGCTGCTGCTGTAACCACTACTACCTTTAAAATGACAGGTTATACAAAGAGTCAGCAAAACAGAGTGGCATATAGGCATTTCACTCAGTGGATCAGACCATAAACAGAGAATGCAGCTACCAGGATAAATGGTGTGGTAATGTTTAACCTAGGTCCTGTAAGATGTCCATCTGGACCCATTCAAGACAAACCTCTTAATAAATGACTGAGGTCTTAAAACCGTGGCATTTGTTGTCTTAGTGGATGTCAGTTTATATTCTCCTCATTGTACCGCCTCTGAAGTAGTTCACTGCTGTTGCAAAGACCACCACTGCATCTGTTACCAGCAACATACAGCCAGTCTGACAAATGTTTAATAAGTGCAATTCTTTAGCCGTACAAACAAATCGACATTGATGTTCTTCTTCTTACAAACCCTTGAATCCTGAAAGACAAATAGAGGCTCCCACAAAGTCACTGTCAAAAATGGTATCACATTTAGTGAGTGCCAACTGACATAACGCTACATAAGTTTTGCCCATGACTTTGCCTAACCGGTTGTCAAACTGGGGGCAATTCAGCTGGTTTGCCCACTTACAGCGAGCGGTAACATGTTTTTGACTTAGCCGCCCCACTTATTCTTTCAACATAGAAACCAATGGGAATCCTCACCATCACCCCTGGTCTATTGGCAAAAGGATGCTGTCATCATGGCTTCCGGTTAGGTCAGCCAAGGGTCAAGGGGCATAGGTCACACACACATTGTAAGGTGAAAGCCAAGGCCAAACGGGACAGGCAGTCTCATCTTAGCCAGTCATCTTAGCCTCTATGGACTCGGCCTCAGCCTCAGCCCGCAGCTGGACTCTTTCAAATTGAAACATCAAGGACTTTGTTAATGCTGAAATCAAACGTAAAATACAATTCACATGTAATAGTATTTAATGATACAGCTAGGCTACATGGTGACAAAGCCATGACTTCATATTAGCTAAATACAGTTGTTTATGTGTTTACAATTCCACCAGGAAAGAAAACACTAGAAACATGGTTTCATTACAGCTAAACAGTAGTTGTCTGCGCCAAGTTGGGTCAAACTTGGACCATACTCAATGGTGACACTTATACTAACATGAAATACTTTATTACGGCAATGGTGAAACCATTGAGTATTGGCGAGCTAGGTCAAACTCCACTTTAGGATCACAGGTCTGCGTGTATACGGTCCACATTCACAATTCCTTGATCCACTGGGAAAGGGCAGAGGGAACATCGAAATAGATTGTACTTACTGCGACCACCCCCGCCACCACTATATCCATCTCGGTCGCGCCGCGGTCCTCTTGCATGTTCCACGGTCACACGCTCCCCGCACAACTCCTTGCCATTCAGTTCATACACAGCGTCATCCGCATCGCGATTGTCCTCAAACTCTACAAATCCATATCTAAAATATATATGTTTTAAAGTTAGGCTCGTCTTCGGGTAGCAATGACTACAAAACTAATGAGTATGAAGACTGATACTAATTTCAGACAGAAGATGTGGTATGTTTTAACGTTATTTTGACGAGTATGGATAAAAACTTCACCCCCCCAAAAAATCCATTAGTGGGCTCATTGCCTGTGCATGAAAGGGGTTAAGGCAACAAGCTAATTGGTTAACGTTTGGGTAGCTAACAGTTACATGGCGCACAAAAAAAAACGGTTTGAAGTGAAGCCAAACAAGCAGCCATTTTGAACACGCTAACGTTAGCTAGCTAACTAGGCAAGTTATTTACAAAAACATTAAACGCTTTAGTAAAGACAATGTGAATCTAATAACCACTGTTACCTAGTTGCTATTACATGCACGAATAGCAACACAATTGAAAGTCAAATGTGACTGTAGCTAGTTATTTCCCGTATATGCTTTGGGAGAGCTAGCTAACCGAAATCAAGTAGTTATGAAGCTAACGTTCGCTAGCTAACAACGGTGTTGTTCAACTGACTCATATACTCAGCTTGAACTTACCCATTTTTCAGATCAATTTCCATAAGCTTTCCGTAGCCATTGAAAAACCGCTGAAGGTCTTTTTCTCGAGCATGATAACTTAGTTTTCCAACATAGACGCGAGGCATGACTATTGATACTCGGATGGCTTCTCCAACTGATAACAAAATGCCGTTAACAAAAGAGAAGTCGCTGAGTTCGGTAGTTTTATGTAGACCGTGACGTGAAGAACCATCGTCGCGAGAATACATGAATTCACACTCCAGAGTCTTTGTCATATGCCGCGTTCATATACTAGTCCGAACTAGGAAACTCGGAAATGTCCAAAATAAAAAATATAAACTCGGAAATGTCCGAGTTGCCGATTCGTTGAACGCGGCATATGTATAACTATAACAATAACGTCCAAGCGTTTATTAAAATTGGATAATCTTTGGATGCCGACAGCAAACTGTAGCCAAACCTATTCATGCTCTTTTCCCGTGATCCATTAAACACATTTGGTGTGTCATCACAGCGGTCTGACTTGTGGAACAAATTTAAACTTGAGTCTTTTTTCAATGTTGATTTGAATATCATTGAGGAAACAGTGTCACATTTTTTCTCCCGCATACATCCTTTCTGAATTTTAAAGTAATCCTCGAAATAATCATCCAGTTTTTTCAAAGTATCTAATCTGATAACAATATTTTTTTGCTGGTAACATATATGTACATGGTATACTGGGCTCCTGTAACTAAACAAAAGATATTCATTATTGTTGAACATGTTGCATTTTTACCCTGTTTTACCCGTTTCGATTTCTATTAAAGGGATTTCTATTAAAGGGTCGCGCATTTGGCATCAATGTGTGCAAGTCCCAGTATCTAAATTATCCTTGTCCACAGTAGGCTACTAGAATACAGAACTAAACTACTCTGTAGGATAGACTGAAAAATACTCTTACCATAGCCGCATAGTGCGGATCCCAGCTTATGGAATAAAAGTGGGGCTTTTATTGCTCAATCTAATTCATAACTGATCATTTATCCATATGCCTAATGGACACATGCTCAAACTCGCACACTCTTGAGACTTAAAGGGGCAAACTGTAGTTGCTACATCCGTTTTTGGACTTATAAATTACATGTATAGACAGTGGCAAGAAGAAGTATGTGAACCCTTTAGAATTACCTGGATTTCTGCATACATTGGTCATCAATTTTTGATCTCGTCTTCGTCACGACAATAAACAAACACAGTCTGCTTAATCTAATAACACCCAAACAATTATAGTGTATGTCTTTATTGAACACACCCTATAAACATTCACAGTGCAGTTTGGAAAAAGTATGTGAACACTTGGCTTTAATAATTGATATACCCGCTGTAGTGAGGTGCGTACTGGCGGCAGAGAAGTCAGGCGCAGGAGAGCGAAAACTGATTTACAACGGTGTCGTTTAATATCCATAAACCACCGTCAACAGAACAATACAATAAATGTGTCAAACAAAACCCGGAAAAATACCAGCATACCTTGCATAAGCACTACAAGAAAACAATTACCTACAAGGACATGGGGGTGAACAGAGGGTTAAATACACATGTAATTGATGGAATTGTAACCAGGTGTGATGGAAGAACAAGACAAAACCAATGGAAAATGAAAAGTGGATCAGTGATGGCGGTGACTTCGACTGCTGCCCAAACAAATAGAGTGACCAACTTCAGCGGAGGTCGTGACACTCGCCCTCCTTTGGCAGCAATAACCTCAACCAAGGTTTTCTGTAGTTGCGGATCAGACCTGCACAACGGTCAGGAGGAATTTTGGACCATTCATCTTTACAAAACTGTTTCAGTTCAGCAATATTCTTGGGATGTCTGGTGTGAACCTCTCTTGAGGTCATGCCACAGCATCTCAATTGGCTTGAGGTCAGGACTCTGACTGGGCCACTCCAGAAGGTGTATTTTCTTCTGTTGAAGCCATTCTGTTGTTGATTTACGTTGGTGTTTTGGATCGTTGTCCTGTTGCGTCACCCAACTTCTGTTGAGCTTCAATACATAAACCGCCTTACATTCTCCTGCAAAATGTCTTGATCAACAGAAATGAATTCCCAAGTTTATGATAGCAAGCTGTCCAGGCCCTGAGGCAGCAAAGCAGTCCCAAACCATGACTCTCCCTCCACCATACTTTACAGTTGGAATGAGGTTTTAATATTGGTGTGCTGTGCACTTTTTTTTCTCCACACATAGAGTTGTGTTCCTTCCAAACAACTCAACTGTAGTTCCATCTGTCCATAGAATATTTTTGCCAGTAGAGCTGTGGAACATCCAGGTGCTCTTTTGCGAACTTCAGACGTGCAGCAATGTTTGTTTTGGACAGCAATGGGTTCTTCCGTGGTGTCCTCCCATGAACACCATTCTCATTTAGTCTTTTACGTATCTTAGACTCGTTAACAGATGTTAGCATTCTTTCTAGGATTCTTCTTAACCTCATTGAGCATTCTGCGCTGTGCTCTTGCAGTCGTCTTTGCAGGATGGCCACTCCTAGGGAGAGTAGCAACATTGCTGAACTTTCTCCATTAATAGACAATTTGTCTTACCGTGGGCTTTTAGAGATACATTCCACCTTTATACAAGTCAACAATTCTTAATCTTAGGTCTTGTGAGATCTCTTTTGTTCGAGGCATGGTTCACATCAGGCAATGCTTCTTGTGAATAGCAAACTCAAAATATGTGAGTGTTTTTTTATAGGGCAGGGCATCTCTAACCAACATCTCCAATCTCATCTCATTGATTGGGCTCCAGGTTAGCTGACTCCTGACTCCAATTAGCTTTTTGGAGAAGTCAGCCTAGGGGTTCACATACTTTTTCCATCCTACGCTGTGAATGTTTAAATTATGTATTCAATATAGACAAGAAAGATACAATAATGTGTGTTATTAGTTTAAGCACACTGTGTTTGTCCATTGTTGTGACTTAGATCAAGATCAGATCAAATTTTATTATCAAAATTTATGCAGAAATTCAGGTAATTCCAAAGGGTTCCCATACCTTTTCTTGCCACTGTAGCCATTGTTTCTTAAATAATATAACTTATAAATGCCTCATAAGCTTAGTTCAACTGACACACACCATACGAACTCAAAATGTAAGCTTGTTTTTGTCCAATGTTTGTAAACATTGTAAATGTAAACGATACTGTATAGCCTCATAACATGTTTAAATCAATCATTTTTATATCATGGATGGTCAGTCCTTGCATCCACAGCTCTGTCTATTAATCTGAAAGTGGTTGCATTTCTCCAGGCCCATCCCTCAGCTTTCTATCAAAACAGAGGTGGGGTGCCCGTTTTGTTACTGTTTCATCTGTGGATTTGCCCTTTAAACAGCTGCATATTATCACGATGTCAAAGTGTCACAAACAAAAAGGTCAACAATAGGCCTATAGCAAATGCAGCATATGTCATTCATTTTTCACTAGTAAATAGCCATTTTCAGTTCTGCTCAAAGCATGCCATTGCATGAGCGCAGCATTTATTTTTCAACTCGAATCAATGAGCCCAATCAGTCCTCCATGACAACAAAATCTTAAACAACAGAGTAGGACTGGCTAATAAGTCCTTCGTTTTTGGGGTTATGCTCAGGTAAAACAATTTGTCTAATCTATACTTCCATATTTCCAAGTCCTATTCTTGCAGCTCAAGGGGTGTAACATTTATTGGAATGACTGGAATTCTGATAGACTTTGGTTTTTAATGTAAAGATATCATTTATAACTTAATAGTATTATTGTATGTAGTAGAAGGTGATTGGTTAGAAGCCTACATAACCAACCCATGAAGGAAAATTTAACATCCATATATTGCCAGCTATGTAAACTTTAACATTGATTTATCCTGCAGTAGATGTCTTTTAATTGGTAACATACATTTTTGTCTTCTTCTAATACATTTTAAGGGGAAAGTAATCTAAAAGTAACAAGATTATGTTACTAGATTTGAGTAGTCCACAAATTACGTTTCTGATTACAATTTTGGACAGGTAAGTAGTAACGGCGACAGATTACATTTAAAAAGTAACCTACCCAACCCTGGTTCTATGCATTCCTATTTGCTTATTGTTCTAAACATTGTGCCCCATTGCACGGAGTATGTACAAGTGTAAAATAGATGAGCATGAAAAAATGTGTTGTAAAAACCAGTCAGTTTAACTTGTCTTTATTTACTAATTTATTTCATTCTTCAATGTCATTAAATTGTACAACAATGTAACAGAGCAGAAAAAAAACATGACCATGCAATCATGGTGTCAGTTACCAGGTTCCCATCCAACCCTGTTATGTGAGTAAAGTACGTTGGATAAAACATTTAATGCCAGGCCTGATGGAAACAGCAAATTTGTCGGTAAAATTTTAAATTGTCGACAAAACAATATGCTAGACGTGGCATATTTTCTTTGTAAACGTAATTATGCGAGTAATGGCGGTGGAAATGCTCTATGCGCAAATTTGGATATAATAACGAAGTAAATCTGGGAGTCATGCGATGAAATAAATTATGATAAACTTCACAGGGCGGGGAGTGCACGGTGATGAGCTTTGATGCTACTTTCCAATAAATGTTGAGGGTCTTATTCTTGTGAGATGATCTATGCTTGGCTGCCGTTTGATAAATACAAATAATCTTGCTCTTTTGACCATAATAATCTTATCGTGTAGTAGGCTAAACCCACACTATCTGCGAGCTGTTAGCTGAAGCGCACGTGCCTCATTCGCTATATAACAAACATTTTTGTGACAAAACCATCAGGGTAGCCTAGTAGTTAGAGCGTTGGACTAGTAACCGGAAGGTTGCAAGTTCAAACCCCGGAGCTGACAAGGTACAAATCTGTCGTTCTGCCCCTGAACGGCAGTTAACCCACTGTTCCTAAGCCGTCATTGAAAATAAGAATTTGTTCTTAACTGATTTGCCTGGTTAAATAAAGGTAAAATATAAAAAAATCAAGAGTTGAAAATGCAATGGAAACCCATTTCATTTGTAATTTTTATTTGGTACATGGGAATTTAACCACAAACGTTATTTGTATGTGCACTATGCCATCAAGCACATCTTTCTACCCACAACAAATCAATTGGATGGAAACATCTCTGGTGGAAAAATGCACACATTGTTTTCAGATTTTGTTTCAGCAGATTTAAGAATATTCACATGAAAAATCTGTCAGCAATTCGATGGAAACCTAGCTACTGACAATAGAAAATAAAATATCAGATATTACAAAACAATATCATCTCCTCACTCTCCAACCCCTATTTGGATGCATGTGGCTGGGACAGAGATCCAGGCCAATGCCAAGAAGATGAAAGACCTCCAGTGATTGGTCCTTTTGCAAGCAGCAGCTCCACCATTGGTGTTGGCACAGGATAGGAACAGAGTCGTGCAGGCATCACGTGTGCGTTTGACAAACCTCCATTTTGCAAACAACAGGAGAGACAGGGCACATCTAGGGACATGAGGAAATGTACAAAAGGTCATTAAGTCTGTTGCTTTCAAGTCTTTGCTTGTCCGCCAATATACATGTGGTTCTAGATTTCTTAAGCATAGAATGTCTTGTAAAGGTCACCATAGAGGTGCCCAAAGGCAATTGATGTGTTGAAAATCACAGGCAGTCTGACTCACCATTTCTTATTCCGAGGTTTCAGCTCCTCAGTAGCATTACGCAGGAAGATGTAGTTCTTTTTCTGAGGGTTGTAGTACTCATGCCCCTGAGGTTAAAACAAAATGTATCAATTGAACTTATACAAAATAATGCCTGGCCATTTTGAAGGAATAGAATGAGTCTTAAAATCAACCATTCATAACATGAGGAACGAGACTAAATGTTACCTTTGACCAGTCATAGCTAGAGGCGTAGGCAAAGATGTTGCCGTTGTTGTTGAACGAGCAAGCTGTGATTGGCTGGTCCAGCTGCTCCGAGGTCTTCAGCTTGGTGCGAGCGTCTTTATCCCAGAAGCTAAAGCGACCGTCAGACCCAACAGTCGCCAGTGTACCGTGGACAGGGTGGAAGGAGATGGCATTCACCTGTTTGATCAGAAACAGCAAGCTTTTTGCATTAAAAAACACCAACAGCTTTCACTTCCTACTGACTGTAGCCAAACTAATATGAAAGCAGGGTGGAGAGAGCACAAGCTGCACTCACAGCATAGATGTCTTGTGGTGTGGTTGTGTTGGTTCCATTCGACCTGTGGCACTTGAAGGTGAAGTTATCCTTGGCTCTACAACACACAAAAAACACTGTGGTGAGTACGGTGCCCCGGGTAATAGCTAAGGTCTTTCTCACAGTTTGTAAGGAAAAGCACGTTTTATGCCACTCACGGGTTAGGAGGGTTGATGTAGTGAATGGCGACCCGCCCTTCAATGCTCCCAAGAGCAAATCCAGCAGGCTTGTTCTGTTTGTCCTTAAAGATGGCTATGCAGCGGTGCTGATACAGGGAGACGGAAGAGGTGGTGTTAGGGTGTACACCACAGGCATTAACTACTCAATAATAGCTGATAATCAATGGAAACCGCACACTGCGAAAAGGTGAGTGTAATATGTGTGAGGCAGAAAAAGTGTAGTAGACAGTCCTGTAAATGTATTGGTCTTTTTTTATTTAACCTTTATTTATCCAGGAAGACTTATTTTAGGGAGACCTGTAAGTCACCTGGTATGTGAAACCAGTCACCTGGTGTTTGAGTGGTGAGTCTATCCTCCTGAACTCGGACGGCTGGTTCTCAAGCTGATATACAATCAAACCTCGCTCTGCCGATGCTACCACTGCCATGGGATACACCTGGAAATGACAGCAGCCAGCTCACCAATCAGCAGACAACACATGGCTCATAAAACCAGGACACAGCAGACTTTCATCTAAAAATGTTTTGAACATTTAACCGCTGAACACAATTTAAAATCACTAGTCGGTCCTCGCTATTCAGAGTTATTAGAGAAAACTTAAAGAATATTAAAGTCACTGGAGCTTTAGCACCAGGTCCTCACCACGTCTGCACAGTAGCACCTCTCCGGCAGCTGCAGGGACATCATTGGGTTGGGCGAACGGGTGTCCCAGAACTACAAGAGCAAATCAAACACAGGCGAGCAAACCATTATAGTGAGTAAGATAATGACATTATTATCCTCACAGGGACATTTTGTTTGTGGCACTGTACTTTAAAACATATCATCAAGCATACAATGGGCATAAATACAAAAACAGACAAATACAATGAGAATAGAAAAAGTGCAATTCATGGGTGTTTCATAATGATTCAACTGTACACAATATACACATCAGTACAACGTCAACATCAATGTCAACTGTAGGCCAGACCGTCATTCAGTAGCCTTACTGTCACTGGGATAAAGGACTGTTTGATTCTATTTATTTTATGCCCTGTATCACTACATAATAACTATGATATAAAACAGATAGTCATTTTGGAACAAGGATTGTTTCCAATCACAATACATTTTCTTACCTTCAGAGTTTTGTCCCAGCTGCCTGTCATGATGCAGTTGTAGTTGGGGGCTTTGATCCAGTGGACTGTTCTGATAGGAGCATCATGCTAAGAGGAAACACAAATCAATACCATTTCTAATCGGATCTAGGTTCAACATACCTTTTCATAATGTTTCCATGGGAAGCAATTCCCCCCAGTTGTACAAAGAGGCGATGAAACTACCAATTGAAAAATAACACTTAAAACAGTGTTCATAGCCTGAAATATTTACCTGTGCGATCTGTATTGCCTGGTTGCTGTTGAGATCCCACATTTTGGCAGTCTTATCACAAGATGCAGTGAAAACCTTGCTTCCATCCTGAGAGAGCAAGGGAACGAATAAGTAAAGCTTCATTCAAAGTCCTTATATGGTTCGTAAAGATATGTGATGTGATATGTGAGGGGGGCCTACTTCGCTCCAGCAGACATCAAGGACTGGACCTGTGTGCATTTGCTGGGCTTTGGGGACTGTCTGCCCATTGTCTTGTACCTCCCAACACCTCACCTGGAAAAATGTAAGAAAACACTCACGTGTTACGAAGTGAATGGTTTTAGACTCATAACAAAAAGGCATAAGTCTGAAGTGAACACTTCAAGTGGAACTTAATGACTTGACTCACATCATTGGCCCAGGACCCCCCTATCAAGAAGTTCCCTGGCATGGCAGGGGGACTAAACGCCAAGCAACTGATGCTGTCATCTGGGGGTGAGGTTACTTCCACATCCTGTGAGATCACACATCATTCAAATGTATTTATACCACTCGGAACAATTTCTAATAGTCAAATAGATTGATCATTAAGCAGGTTACTGAAAGGGAATGTTTTTTTTTTTAGCTAGTTACCTTCATTGGGTTGTGTGTGTCCGTGGTTGCAGCTCCGAATCCCCCTGCGCCAAACCCAGTGCTGGTCCCAAACAAGCTCATGACGTCGGATTGTCTTGAGCCAACACGCGGTTACTATTATGAAATGGTACATATTAGTAACCGGTAAAATAAACAGCATTACAATAATGTGAAGTTATTCGATCAACATTTACATGCATTAGTGATAGTATACATAAATGATAATAATGAAAGAGGACAGTTAGCTATTGGACTTCAGTGGCTAGCTAAATGAATGGAGGTTGCTCACAAACCATCATGTTGTTCACCTAGCTAGCAATACATCTGCACCCAAGCCTCATACCAGGCGGCACTATGATACTAAACAGCTTACTTTTATCGCAGGGAAATGCAGTAGTTTCAAATGTGTACATATCTAGTTTGTTTACCTTTTTTTTACGTTGAAAATAAGCTTGGTTAAAGAAGAAAACGCAGCGCGTTGAGCGGAATAGGAAGTGCATTCACTGCACATGCGTCGGTTATTTAGGTTGCGTTCCAGGTAGTCTTCATTGCAGCCGCGCTGTTCAGACAATCACACCTCACAATGGAAAAATGTTTACATGTAAAACGTATTTTGATCTAAAACCTAAGATTACCTAGAATTAATTTGTTCTAATTCCACCCGTTTTCATATAAAAACAAGTTTTGCTCCCTTTCAATGATAAATTGCATTATAAACATTTCTCTGGGTGTTACCTAGTCAAGAAAATCAAAAAGGCAACCGACAACATACGGTCTTAAAAAAAAGTGATGGGAGAATGTTAAATATCAGGCTAAAAAAATCAGTTTGAAAACAATTTGAAAGAGACTTTTTATATGTTTTCTGCACAAATCCGGAGTATACTTGATACCATGTGAATACCTTGTAAGATTCTTGTTTGCTATTTGAAATCGACAATCTTCTTAACACCAGGTGACCACGCAGAAGAATGTTTTTCTTAAGTGTTGGGGATCGGAAGTCAAAGTTAAAATCTTGTAATTGCCATAAAAGCGCGCACGCGCACACGCACATAATAAATAGATGTCATTGTCGTTTGTCCCACATATTCTGTAGTCTCAGTTTGAAAGTAATTAATGTACACTTACTGGAGGACACCCAGCTACTTCCACCCACTGACAGTCTGCTATGATAGTATACAGATCTCAGATAAGCCTGTAAAAGCAGTAGAGGAGGGTATACAGGATGAAACACCGACTCTCCATAACCCTTTCACAATATCCTGCTGAAACTCTACTGGCTTGAAGCAAGCACAGTTCATGCAGCTGTGGTGGATGAGTAACCAGGACTGTACAGTATGGCTCGCAGTGCAAAAGGGTACATTCATGATACTGAAACCTAGCTCTTGGAATGCATCTTTAAAATGTTTGTTTACACACCCACTATGCTTCAACCAAAGGAAAGCCAATATCAATTACTTTATCATAACAGCTTTGTCTTTATGATCCGATATGTGGGCTACATACGATTGAAGAAATGTGGGAAGAAGACACACTTGGAGGGAATAGAGAAGCTCTGAAAGAATCTGCCCTCAGCTGAGAAAAGAGAAAACTGGGTGTTTCCCTGTGAAACCTTATGCATCTGCGCACTGCTCCTTATGACCTGCAAGAACTTCGATCCTCAGAGCTTGTAGCGTTTCTCTCTCACATAATGCAGCGACAACAACAAACCCTCTCAGACTCCAAACAAAAGTCCAGTTATCAAGAGGATCCAAAGCTCCGGCGGGTCAGACAGGGAGAAGCCAGGGTTGGGTTGGCCTTAGTTGGCTTTGGCACGGAGCTGTGCCCTCTTGCCCGTGACTGCCTGGAAGCCAGTCTTGATGCTGGCCACGGAGCAGCGCGAGTGGCAGGTCTCACACTGGAGGAAGTAGAGACGGGTGTCCTTTTGTAGGATGGTGTCAGGGGAGCGACACGTGTGACACGTCACATATTCCTCTGCAAGTCAAACACAAAGCCAAGATGAGGCACGCAAATATGTCTATAGTAGCTACAAGTGAAGGATAACTAAATGATATGCCTCTACAACTATTCTTTACATATTTTGCTCTAGGTCACCAGTATACCAATGTAATATGGATTCCTGTATATTCCTACGTACTAATATATCTTCTCAAGACATTTTCAATCTGTTTCTGTTGAAATCTTCCTTTGATCACAAGCTGATTATTTCCATCTATGGAGCCACTGCAAAGAAAATAAATGTAATAGTCATTCATAAAAACAGAACTTAATAACAGATGTGTGGATATGAAGATTTCTACTGCGAAATCTGCAATAACCATAATACTAGGCCACTTTACCTTGTCCCCAGCTCAGCCAATAAAAATGCCAGAAGATGTTTTGGCTGACGATGCAACCTACAGAGAACAATAATTGACAGTTAAATGCAGTCAAATGTACTACTAGAAACACTTCCACACTTCAATCATCATATACTGTAGCTCTCCTGTGGGAAGTAGAAACTCAAGTCCCTAAAGTCTGTAGAATGTATGAAGTAGACGTGTTTGACTCACAGTTTACAGATATCAGTGAAGTTGACAAACGAGGTCTTCTTGGTGCCCACTCGGACCACCTGAGGGGGCTTCATAATAAACTTTCTCTTCTCTCCGGCCACCATGTCAGGGTTCTTCTCCCGCATGATGTTGAAGACACGGTTCAGCAGCTGAGGAGGACATCACAAATATGATCATCAGACTTTCTCAAACTGGCGCAACTAGAATTGAAGGCACCAACAGCCTGAGGCTGGGGCATGCCTTTGAATCAATATAACCAAATGCCCTTTGCAATATTATTTAAAATAATCTGAACTGAATTAAAATAAATAGGCCTACCTCATCATATGTGTAGTCTCTGTCTGTCCCTAACCACGCCGGACCAGACTGGGAGCTGAATGAGATGCCATCATTTTTTCCCCCCTCATCGTCCTCGAGGCCTCAAGCAAAAACACCACATGGTCATGTTTTAACGGATACAATTACACTCATTGCAAGGAAAGTAGAAGACAGATATCAGCATTCAATAATAATAATAATAATAATATCAATAATAGATTTCATTTGCATAGCGCATTTCATTACCCAAGAATCTCAACAGCGCTCAAGACAATGTCAGTCACTTAAGTGGATAATTACTACAAGGTCAAATGCCATCCCATACCATCGTCCTTCTCAAGTATCTCTCCTTCCTCCTGGAAGTCAACCTTCTTGGACTTTTTTTTCTTTGCTGGCAACTGAAGATCCAAGTCGTCCTCTTCCGCTGCCTTGCTCTGCTCTTCTTCAATTTTCAGCTCCTGTTTTTAATAGATTCGGAGAACCTGTCAGCAAAACGTAATTAGACGTGACAAGACTAGGGTTGCAAAGGGTTGGAAACTTTCAGGCAAATTTCCAGAATTTTCCCGGAAAGATTCCAAGGGTAGTTAGCCTGGGAATTTTGCTTAAATTCATTAAAAATGTTGCTGATAACAGTGAAGCTTTTTTGTGGGATACACATAAGGCAATTCTAGGTTTTGTGGGATATTTTGGTTAAACTATCGCCAATTCAATGGAATTGCAACCCTCTGCATGCACAGCGCATTCTTCCATCACATGTATAGCTGATTCTCAAGATCTTATACACTAATGAGATATTGAGCCAAGGACTACATGCTTTCTGGTAAGTTTTGATTACAATACTGGGTGGGATGAATATATTTTATATGACATACATTATTGTTTGTTAACTAGTAAATAGTAGCCTACAGCAAAGTGTGTTTAAATCATTTCTAACTTGTTAACAATTTCTGCTAGTTAGTTCTTTCTACCATGTGGGTTTTAGCTTGCTTGAGCCTGCTAACTGAGTGTTAATTCACCTGTTTCCATACACATTTCATTTTAAACCATTTATCTTACAAATCCGTTTTTTAATCCAACTGCTTCACTATTTATCTGTACATGGAATTGTATTTATTGTTTTTTTTCATCTTCACAGGAAAATGCCATGGGCACTATCTGATGTGGGAGACATTTCACTGCAGCTAAAGTAAACTCAGCAAAAAAAGAAATATCCTCTCACTGTCAACTGTGTTTATTTTCAGCAAACTTAACATGTGTAAATATTTGTATGAACATAACAGGATTCAACAACTGAGACATAAACTGAACAAGTTCCACAGACATGTGGCTAACATAAATGGAATAATGTGTCCCTGAACAAAGGGGGGGGGCTCAAAATCAAAAGTATGTGGTGTGATGTGGCCACCAGCTGCATTAAGTACTACAGTGCATCTCCTCCTCATGGACTGCACCAGATTTACCAGTTCTTGCTGTGAGATGTTACCTGTACATTTCTGAGGGGAATGGCCCTAGCCCTCACCATCCGATCCAACAGGTCCCAGACGTGCTCAATGGGATTGAGATCTGGGCTTTTCGCTGGCCATGGCAGAACACTGACATTCCTGTCTTGCAGGAAATCATGCACAGAACGAGCAGTATGGCTGGTGGCATTGTCATGCTGGAGGGTCATGTCAGAATGAGCTTGCAGAAAGGGTACCACATGAGGGAGAAGGATGTCTTGACTGTAACGCACAGCTGAACAAGCTCAGTCCAATGATGCTGTGACGGACCCTCCACCTCCAAATCGATCCCTCTCCAGAGTACAGGCCTCGGTATAATGCTCATTCCTTCAACAATAAACGTGAATTCGACCATCACCCCTGGTGAGACAAAACCGCGACTTGTCAGTGAAGAGCACTTTTTGCCAGTCCTGTCTGGTCCAGCGACGGTGGGTTTGTGCCCATAGGAACCCTTGTTGCCGGTGATGTCTTGTGAGGACCAGTCTGAGCACTGATGGAGGGATTGTGCCTTCCTGGTGTAACTTGGGCAGTTGTTGTTGCCATCCTGTACCTGTCCCGCAGGTGTGATGTTCGGATGTACTGATCCTGTGCAGGTGTTGTTACACGTGGTCTGCCACTGCGAGGACGTTCAGCTGTCCGTCCTGTCTCCCTGTAGCACTGTCTTAGGTGTCTCACAGTACGGACATTGCAATTTACTCACAGTACGGACATCTGCAGTCCTCATGCCTCCTTGCAGCATGCCTAAGGCACATTCACGCAGATGAGCAGGGACCCTGGGCATCTTTCTTTTGTTTTTTTTCAGAGTCAGTAGAAAGGCCTCTTTAGTGTCCTAAGCTTTCATAACTGTGAGCTTAATTGCCTACCGTCTGTAAGCTGCTAGTGTCTTAATAACCGTTCCACAGGTGCATGTTCATTAATTGTTTCTGGGTCATTGAACAAGCATGGGAACCAGTGTTTAAACCCTTTGCAATGAAGATCTGTGAAGTTATTTGGATTTTTTCGAATTATCATTGAAACAAAGGGTCCGGAGTTTAGAAGGAAAAGCTGTGTACATTTGCAAATACTGTGCCAAATCATTTGTGAAGAATGCAACAAAGATGCAGAATCATCTGGGCAAGTGCATACAATTCTACAAGAGAGCCAAGGAAATGGTTAGGTACATGAAGGGTTATCCAGTTATAGCAGCAATCTACCTCACCACATTGAAGCTGCCCAGCAACACCCATTGGGGTGGTGTTGCATCATGTTTGACAGTCTCCTGGAGGTGGAGGAGTCTCTCCAAGAAATGGCCATATCACAGTCTGCCGATATGGACAGCCCCATCAAGAGGGTCCTCCTGGATGATGTATTTTGGGAGAGAGTGGTAAGCAGCCTGAAACTCCTGAAACCTATAGCAGTAGCCATTGCACGGATCGGGGGAGACAATGCCATCCTGTCTGATGTTCAGACTCTGCTAAGATAAGAAATCTGTACTGCCCTACCCACTTCGCTGTTGCTCCAAAAGAAACAGCAGTTCTGAAATACATAAAAAGCGCGAAGACTTCTGCTTCAAGCCCATACACGCCACAGCATACATGTTGGACTCCAAGTATGCTGGCAAGAGCATCCTGTCTGGTGTAGAGATCAACAAGGCCTATGGTGTCATCACTACCGTGTCTTGCCACCTTGGCCTGGATGAGAGTAACGTTCTTGGCAGTCTGGCAAAGTATACTTCCAAGCAAGGTCTTTGGGATGGAGATGCAATATGGCAGTCATGCCAACATACAGTGCCTTGCAAAAGTATTCATCCCCCTTGGCGTTGTCCCTATTTTGTTGCATTACAACCTGTAATTTAAATGGATTTTTAATTGGATTTCATGAAATGGATACACACAAAATAGTCCAAATTGGTGAAGTGAAATTTAAAAATGCACTTGTTTCAAAATTTCTCAAAAACAAAAAACCTCAAACCGGTGCGTGCATATGCCCCTAAATAAGATCTGGTGCAACCAATTACCTTCAGAAGTCACATAATTAGTTAAATAAAGTCCACCTATGTGCTATCTAAGTGTCACATGATCTAAGTATATATTGTCATGTTTGTCATTCATTGTCATGTCTTGTCCCTGTGCTCCCCATGCTATTCGTTTCCCTCTGCTGGTCTTGTTTGGTTCTATCCTTCTCTCTCCCCCTCCCTCTCTCACTCTCTCGCTCTCTCTTCTCTCTGTCGTTCCGTTCCTGCTCCCAGCTGTTCCTATTCCCTAATCATCATTTAGTCTTTCCACACCTGTTCCCGATCCTTTCCCCTGATTAGACTCCCTATTTATTCCTTTGTGATCGGTTCCTTGTTTTGTATTCCATGCTGTAATTGCGTTTCGCCCTGTCCTGTCGTGTTTTTTGCCGTGATTGTGTATCACCCTGTCCTGTCGTGTTTTGTGCCTTCTTCAGACGCTGCGTGTGAGCAGGTGTCTCAGTTGACTACGGCCTGCGCCTACCCGAAGCGACCTGCAGTCTGTGGCCGCTTCTCCAGTTGTTTTCCCCTCTACTATCTAGAGGATTTCAGTTATTCGGTTTTGAGCATTAATAAACTCTGTTTCTGTTAAGTCGCGTTTGGGTCCTCCTTCACCTGCATAACATATATACACCTGTTCTGAAAGGCCCCAGAGTCTGCAACCCCACTAAACAAGGGGCACCACCAAGCAAGCGGCACCATGAAGATCAAGGAGCTCTCCAAATAGGTCAGGAACAAAGCTGTGGAGAAGTACAGATCAGGGAGGAACTTTGAACATCCCACGGAGCACCATTAAATCCATTATTAAAAAATGGAAAGAATATGGCACCACAACAAACCTGCCAAGAGAAGGCTGCCCAACAAAACTCACAGACCAGGCAAGGAGGGCATTAATCAGAGAGGCAACAATGAGACCAAAGATAACCCTGAAGGAGCTGCAAAGCTCCACTGCGGAGATTGGAGTATATGACCATAGGACCAATCTAAGCCATTGCTTAAAGAAAAAAATAAGCAAACACGCTTGGTGTTCGCCAAAAGGCATGTGGGAGACTCCCCAAACATATGGAAGAAGGTACTCTGGTCAGATGAGACCAAAATTGTGCTTTTTGGCCATCAAGGAAAAAGCTATGTCTGACGCAAACCCAACACCTCACCCCGAGAACACCATCCCCACAGTGAAGCATGGTGGTGGCAGCATGATGCTGTCAGGATGTTTTTCATTGTCAGGGACTGGGAAACTGGTCAGAATTGAAGGAATGATGGATGGAGCTAAATACAGGGAAATTCTTGATTCTTGAATGATACAAACCCCCCAAAAATCCATTTTAATTCCAGGTTGTAAGGCAACAAAATAGGAAAAATGCCTAGGGGGATGAATACCGGCGCCGACAGAGATGGCCGCCTCGCTTCGCGTTCCTAGGAAACTATGCATTTTTTTTTTTACGTGTTATTTCTTACATTAGTACCCCAGGTCATCTCAGGTTTCATTATATACAGTCGAGAAGAACTACTGAATATAAGATCAGCGTCAACTCACCATCAGTACGACCAAGAATATGTTTTTCACGACGCAGATCCTGTGTTCTGCCTTTCAAACAGGACAACGGAATGGATCCCATGCAGCGACCCAAAAAAACGACTCCGAAAAAGAGGGAAACGAGGCGGACTTCTGGTCAGACTCCGGAGAGGGGCACATCGTGCACCACTCGTTAGCATTCTTCTCGCCAATGTCCAGTCTCTTGACAACAAGGTGATGAAATCCGAGCAAGGGTAGCATTCCAGAGGGACATCAGAGACTGGAACGTTCTTTGCTTCACGGAAATATGGCTCACTGGAGAGACACTATCCGAGGCGGTGCAGCCAGTGGGTTTCTCCACGCATCGCGCCGACAGAAACAAACATCTTTCTGGTATGAAGAGGGGCGGGGGCGTATGCCTTATGGCTAATGAGACATGGTATGATAAAAGAAACATACAGGACCTCAAATCCTTCTGTTCACCTGATTTAGAATTCCTCACAATCAAATGAGACCGCATTATCTACCAAGAGAATTCTCTTCGATAATAATCACAGCCATATATACCCCCCCCCCCAAGCAGACACATCGATGGCTCTGAACGAACTTTATTTGACTCTTTGCAAACTGGAATCCATTTATCCGGAGGCTGCATTCATTGTAGCTGGGGATTTTAACAAGGCTAATCTGAAAACAAGACTCCCTAAATTTTATCAGCATATTGCGCAACCAGGGGTGGAAAAACCTTGGATCAATGTTACTCTGCGACTTCCGTGACGCATATAAGGCCCTGCCCCGCCCCCCTTTCGGAAAAGCTGACCACGACTCCATTTTGTTGATCCCTGCCTACAGACAGAAACTAAAACAAGAGGCTCCCACGCTGAGGTCTGTCCAACGCTGGTCCGACCAAGCTGACTCCACACTCCAAGACGGCTTCCATCACGTGGACTGGGATATGTTTCGTATTGCGTCAGATAACAATATTGACGAATACGCTGATTCGGTGTGCGAGTTCATTAGAACGTGCGTTGAAGATGTCATTCCCATAGCAACGATTAAAACATTCCCTAACCAGAAACCGTGGATTGATGACAGCATTCGCGTGAAACTGAAAACGCAAACCACTGCTTTTAATCAGGGAAAGGTGACTGGTAACATGACCGAATACAAACAGTGCAGCTATTCCCTCCGCAAGGCTATCAAACAAGCTAAGCGTCAGTACAGAGACAAAGTAGAATCTCAATTCAACGGCTCAGACACAAGAGGCATGTGGCAGGGTCTACAGTCAATCACGGACTACAAGAAGAAATCCAGCCCAGTCACGGACCAGAATGTCTTGCTCCCAGACAGACTAAATAACTTTTTTGCCCGCTTTGAGGACAATACAGTGCCACTGACATGGCCTGCAACGAAAACATGTGGACTCTCCTTCACTGCAGCCGAGGTGAGTAAGACATTTAAACGTGTTAACCCTCGCAAGGCTGCAGGCCCAGACGGCATCCCCAGCCGCGCCCTCAGAGCATGCGCAGACCAGCTGGCCGGGTGTGTTTACGGACATATTCAATCAATCCCTATACCAGTCTGCTGTTCCCACATGCTTCAAGAGGGCCACCATTGTTCCTGTTCCCAAGAAAGCTAAGGTAACTGAGCTAAACGACTACCGCCCCGTAGCACTCACTTCAGTCACCATGAAGTGCTTTGAGAGACTAGTCAAGGACCATATCACCTCCACCCTATCTGACACCCTAGACCCACTCCAATTTGCTTACCGCCCAAATAGGTCCACAGACGATGCAATCTCAACCACACTGCACACTGCCCTAACCCATCTGGACAAGAGGAATACCTGTGTGAGAATGCTGTTCATCGACTACAGCTCGGCATTCAACACCATAGTACCCTCCAAGCCCCGCCCTGTGCAACTGGGTACTGGACTTCCTGACGGGCCGTCCCCAGGTGGTGAGGGTAGGCAACAACATCTCCTCCCCGCTGATTCTCAACACTGGGGCCCCACAAGGGTGCGTTCTGAGCCCACTCCTGTACTCCCTGTTCACCCACGACTGCGTGTCCACGCACGCCTCCAACTCAATCATCAAGTTTGCGGACGACACAACAGTGGTAGGCTTGATTACCAACAACGACGAGACGGCCTACAGGGAGGAGGTGAGGGCCCTCGGAGTGTGGTGTCAGGAAAATAACCTCACACTCAACGTCAACAAAACTAAGGAGATGATTGTGGACTTCAGGAAACAGCAGAGGGAACACCCCCCTATCCACATTGATGGAACAGTAGTGGAGAGGGTAGCAAGATTTAAGTTCCTCGGCATACACATCACAGACAAACTGAATTGGTCCACTCACACAGACAGCATCGTGAAGAAGGCGCAGCAGCGCCTCTTCAACCTCAGGAGGCTGAAGAAATTCGGCTTGTCACCAAAAGCACTCACAAACTTCTACAGATGCACAATCCAGAGAATCCTGGTGGGCTGTATCACCGCCTGGTACGGCAACTGCTCCGCCCTCAACCGTAAGGCTCTCCAGAGGGTAGTGAGGTCTGCACAACGCATCACCGGGGGCAAACTACCTGCCCTCCAGGACACCTACACCACCCGATGTTACAGGAAGGCCATAAAGATCATCAAGGACATCAACCACCCGAGCCACTGCCTGTTCACCCCGCTATCATCCAGAAGGCAAGGTCAGTACAGGTACATCAAAGCTGGGACCGAGAGACTGAAAAACAGCTTCTATCTCAAAGCCATCAGACTGCTAATTGTAATGTTACAGTACTGTTACTAATTGTACTGTTACTAATTGTAATGTTACGGTACTGTTACTAATTGTACTGTTACTAATTGTAATGTTACGGTACTGTTACTAATTGTACTGTTACTAATTGTAATGTTACGGTACTGTTACTAATTGTACTGTTACTAATTGTACTGTTACTAATTGTAATGTTACAGTACTGTTACTAATTGTGCTGTTACTAATTGTACTGTTACTAATTGTAATGTTATGGTGTACTGTTACTAATTGTAATGTTACGGTGTACTGTTACTAATTGTAATGTTACGGTACTGTTACTAATTGTACTGTTACTAATTGTACTGTTACGGTACTTCTACAAGACTGTGCCGGTGCTCAAGAAGCAGAACATTTGAGGTGCCAATACTCTGTACGGGACAGTACCAGTCCAATTGGACCGCTGGGGGTGTTCATTTCATTCGTTCAAGTCATTAATTAAAAAAAAAATCAAATCAACCCAACATCATCATCACCATTTAAAGGATAAGTATTTGTAAATTTGTAAGTCGCTCTGGATAAGAGCGTCTGCTAAATGACTTAAATGTAAATGTTAAATGATTGAGTGGCTGCTGCCAACACACTGACACTGACTCAACTCCAGCCACTTTAATAATGGGAATTGATGGGAAATGATGTAAATATATCACTAGCCACTTTAAACAATGCTACCTTATATAATGTTACTTACCCTACATTATTCATCTCATATGCATACGTATATACTGTACTCTATATCATCGACTGCATCCTTATGTAATACATGTATCACTAGCCACTTTAACTATGCCACTTTGTTTACATACTCATCTCATATGTATATACTCTACTCGATACCATCTACTGTATCTTGCCTATGCTGCTCTGTACCATCACTCATTCATATATCCTTATGTACATATTCTTTATCCCCTTACACTGTGTATAAGACAGTAGTTTTGGAATTGTTAGTTAGATTACTTGTTGGTTATTACTGCATTGTCGGAAGTAGAAGCACAAGCATTTCGCTACGCTCGCATTAACATCTGCTAACCATGTGTATGTGACAAATACAATTTGATTTGATTTGATACTTTCGCAAGCAACTGTATCTCATCAGCCACCTGGTGGAAGGGACTTTGTGGATCTGAGGCTCTTTCCCCTGTTGCCATCACCATCCTCCAAATCCCACCAACATCAGCCACTTCAGAGCGCAACTGGTCCTTGTTTGGGAACACACACCAAAGCACACAACAGGCTGACCAATACAAGGGTTGACAAATTGGTGGCCACCCGGGCAAATTTGAGGCTTTTTGAGCCTGACAACGAGCCATCCTCAATAAGGTTGGAAAGTGACAGTGAAGATGAGGCCTCAGACTCTGATGTTCAAGAGGTGGACATTGAGGAGGTCCAGGGAGAAGACATGGAAGCCTGAGGGGAAGACAACCAAATCTTTAGTTTCTACACTATCATTTTACAGATGTTTGTTGAAAACATTTTTGGGAGATGTGATGGATCATTGGGGATCATTCAATATTCCCTTTCTTTTGTTGTTCAGTGAAATCATCCCATTTGAAGAGTAAACTCATTTAATTAAAGTTAAATTCGTAAATAAATAGTTTTTATTTTATTTCTATTGGAAGGATTTAATCAATTAAGCAATTATTTATACTTATGATAAGTTCAAATGTTTATGTTTCTGTCTCCATATAATATGGTAAATATATCCAATGCAAAAAAACATCTATATTTAAATGGTATTAATATTCATTTGCATATATTTCCCTTAATTCCTATATATTCCCGTTAATTCCCACGGAACGTTTCCACCTCTGAATATTCCCCAAAAAGTGCAACCCTAGACAAGTCTCAGCTCAAAGTAGAGATTCAGAAATAAATGTGCCGCAACAAAGCCTTGGAAATAAACACAAGGCAGTTAACTTCGATATCACGTCAATATGGCTCCCATAGACATGGCTCCACTCCAGGTACACACACAGCATAAATGACAGTGCATTCGGAAAGTATTCAGACCCCTTGACTTTGTCCACATTTTGTTACGTTACAGCCTTATTCTAAAATGTATTAAATTGTTTTTTCCCCCCCCTCATCAATCTACACACAATACCCCATAATGAAAAAGAAAAAAAAATATATATATATTTTTTTGGAATGTATAATTTAAAAAAAAATAATATTTACATTTACATTTAAGTCATTTAGCAGACGCTCTTATCCAGAGCGACTTACAAATTTACAAATACTTATCCCTTAAATGGTGATGATGATGTTGGGTTGATTTGATTTTTTTTTTTTAATTAATGACTTGAACGAATGAAATGAACACCCCCAGCGGTCCAATTGGACTGGTACTGTCCCGTACAGAGTATTGGCACCTCAAATGTTCTGCTTCTTGAGCACCGGCACAGTCTTGTAGAAGTACCGTAACAGTACAATTAGTAACAGTACAATTAGTAACAGTACCGTAACATTACAATTAGTAACAGTACACAGTAACATTACAATTAGTAACAGTACACCATAACATTAGAATTAGTAACAGTACAATTAGTAACAGCACAATTAGTAACAGTACTGTAACATTACAATTAGTAACAGTACCGTAACATTACAATTAGTAACAGTACAATTAGTAACAGTACAATTAGTAACAGTACCGTAACATTACAATTAGTAACAGTACACCATAACATTACAATTAGTAACAGTACACCATAACATTACAATTAGTAACATTACAATTAGTAACAGTACACCGTAACATTACAATTAGTAACAGTACACCATAACATTACAATTAGTAACATTACAATTAGTAACAGTACACCGTAACATTACAATTAGTAACAGTACACCGTAACATTACAATTAGTAACAGTACAATTAGTAACATTACAATTAGTAACATTACAATTAGTAACAGTACACCATAACATTACAATTAGTAACAGTACACCATAACATTACAATTAGTAACATTACAATTAGTAACATTACAATTAGTAACAGTACACCGTAACATTACAATTAGTAACAGTACACCGTAACATTACAATTAGTAACAGTACACCATAACATTACAATTAGTAACAGTACACCGTAACATTACAATTAGTAACATTACAATTAGTAACAACAGGCTCGTATGATGCTACAAGCTTGGTACACATGTATTTGGGGAGTTTCTCCTATTCTTCTCTGCAGATCCTCTCAAGCTCTGTCAGGTTGGATGGGGAGCATCGCTGCATAGCTATTTTCAGGTCTCTCCAGAGATGTCCGATGGGTTCAAGTCCGGGCTCTGGCTGTGCCACTCAAGGACATTTAGACTTGTCCTAAAGCCACTCCTGAGTTGTCTTGGCTGTCTGCTTTAGGGTCATTTTCTTGTTGGAATGTGAACCTTTGCCTCAGTCTGAGGTCCTGAGTGCTCTGGAGCAGGTTTTCATCAAGGATCTCTCTGTACCTTGCTCCGTTCATCTTTCCCTCAATCCTGACTAGTCTCCCAGTCCCTGCCGCAGAAAAACATTCCCACAGCATGATGCTGCCACTACCATGCTTCACCATAGTGATGGTGCCAGGTTTCCTCCAGATGTGACGCTTGGCATTCAGGCCAAAGAGTTCAATCTTGGTTTCATTAGACCAGAAAATCTTGTTTCTCATGGACTCATCAGAGTCCTTTAGGTCCTTTTGGCAAACTCCAAGCGGGCTGTCATGTGACTTTTACTGAGGAGTAGCTTCCGTCTGGCCACTACCATAAAGGCCTGATTGGTGGAGTGCTGCAGAGATGGTTGTTCTTCTGGAATGTTCTCCCATCTCCACAGAGGAACTCTGGAGCGCAATCAGAGTGACCATCGGGTTCTTGGTCATCTCCCTGACCAAGGCCCTTCTCCCCCGATTGCTCAGTTTAGTTGGACAGCCAGCTCTAGGAAGAGTTTTGGTGGTTCCAAACTTATTTTATTAAAGAATTATGGAGGTGTTCTTGGGGACCTTCAATGCAGCAGAAATGTTTTGGTACCCTTCCCCTGATCTGTGCCTTGACACAATCCTGTCTCGGAGCTCTCCAGACAATTCCTTTGACCTCATGGCTTGGTTTTTGCTCTGACATGCCATGTCAACTATGGGACCTTATATAGACAGGTGTGTGCCTTTCCAAATCATGTCCAATCAATTGGATTTACCACAGGTGGACTCCAATTAAGTTGTAGAAAGATCTCAAGGAAGATCAATGAAAACAGGATGCGCCAAAGCTCAATATCGAGTCTCATAGCATAGGGTCTGAATACTTGTGTAAATAAGGTATTTCTATTTTATTTTATTCGAGACATATTCAAACATTTCTTAAAACCTGTTTTCGCTTTGTCATTATGGGGTATTGTTTGTAGATTGATGAGGGAAAAAAAATATTTCATCCATTTTCAGTATGGCTGTAATGTAAACAAAATGTGGAATAAAGGATGGGGTCTGAATACTTTCCGAATGCACAGTATATATCATACCTGTATCCCCTCCTCAATGTCATTATCAAACCCTTTCTTGGGCTTCTTCTTCTTTTTCTTCTGGTTGAAAAAGTTCAGGTCATCAAGATCGTCGGATTGCTCTAAAGATTTGAACAAACACTTCTGATACTGGTCTCACTTGAGTTACTCTTCCGTTCCAGTCATGACAGATTAGTGGTCTAGAAGAGCAGAAGGTCACTACTGGGACATTACCTTTCCTCTGTTCCTTGTTTCCTCTCCTCACTTCCATCTGACAACATGTTGTGTAGGAAGTGAGTCAAGGATGGAAGGAGAGGACCAAAGAATTCGAGGAAAGACCTTTGAGATCTTTGTCAGGTGTGAGCCTTCCTACCTTTCTTCCTTCCCTCGTCCTGGTCCAGGTCCAGGTCGAACTCTCTGTCCTCCCCACCGTCAGGTTCCACCTCCTTGGCCTCTACCTGCTGTGTGTCCTCTGCCACTCCGTCTCCACCTTCTTCTTCCAGCATGAAAGGCTTCTTCTTCTTCTTCTTCTTCTTCTTGGTCATGTTGGGGTCGAATATCATCTGATGGGAGAATTAGACCGTGATGATTAGCTTAGACCCCGTGTGATTGAAGAAAAATAGCTGTTTGTTGATACATTACATTATATTTCCAGTCTAAGACTAGTTCTGGTACAATGTGTACAAACATTGACATACACACACAGCTAACACAAGTTTCCCAAGCCTAAATAAATGGTTAGCTTTAATAACTACAGGAATAGACTTGCAGCTAGCTACCTAGCATAGCTGACATTCGGTCACTAAATTGAGTATGTGATTAATTGTTTTATTAGTTAGTTAGCCCACTAGCCAAGCGCTCAACATGCGTGAGTGGTCTGCTGTCTGATATACTGGTGGGAAAGACTTGTACTGTAGGCTGAGGCCAAAGTCATTCAACAACGATCGCCACTAACGTTAACGTAACTAACTGGCTTATCTTCTTCTACTCGACCAATACTGATAATAGTATATACACCATGATAAAAAAGTGATTACTTACTTCGTCTCCTGACATGTTTGCGGAAAGAACAAGAACGATCTAGGAAGTTTTTTTTTTATCCCAAGACCAGTCTCACTTCAATTCGCCGACACTTCTTGCATCAGCGGTAAATTGTCAATGCGCAATCGTGGACTAACGTAATGAGGTCGATATTCAGGGTTGCCAGGTCCTGTTTAGATATCTTGTCGAATGATCATCGAAATAACCCATTCAAAACGCCTGAAAACTTGCCAACAATTTTTTTTACACAGCAAGTGCTGATATGCCACATTTATACAATAAATCCTTTCCCATAACGTTATCGAGCCAATAAAGAAGCAATATCAACATAACTTAATCAACGTAACAACGCTAGAATCAAAATGAGTTTTTCATCAAAATAATAATTACAGCTATGATTATAAAGGAAGTTGAATATGTCTCAAGATAAAAGATCATTCACCCTTATTAAACTCGCCAGATAATTTTCCATCAATTGATGTCGATTTAACCCGTGTGACTGCTATGATTAAGCAATATGGCACAAGGGGGTATGGTATATAGCCAATATACTACAGCTAATGGCTGTTCTTAAGGATGAGGCAAAGGGATACAGCCATTAGCCGTGGTATTGTGGCAAATACCTTATTGCTATTATAAACTGGTCACCAACATAATTAGAATAGTAACAATACATGTTTTGTCATACCCATGGTATGCAGTCTGATATACCACAAACTCTGATATACCACAGCTTTCAGCCAATCAACATTCATGGCTTGAACAACCTAGTATATAATTGTAAAGAAATCCCTTTTGATAGATACATCCGACAGGATAGTTTGAGTGATAAAAGTTGGACAGAGGATTTCGAAATCTCTGAGCAAGAAACACTTGGATGAACTTTTAAAAAACAATTGTTGGGCCATTTTCTGGCAATTGTGACTTCATGTGCCAGATGTTAAGCCTACAAACAGTTATAATGACCCATTTGCGAGAGATTGACTTGTCATTTCAATAGGCATAGGCTATAGACTAAAATTACATTTACATTTACATTTAAATCATTTAGCAGACGCTCTTATCCAGAGCGTCTAAAATCTGGGTTTATGATTGTAATTTGCTATGGTTTGCTTAGCTAGATGGAGGTAGCCTATAGCCCCTGATAGGCCTACATCTAATTTCAGATAGCTTACTGTAGCCTAGGCAAGATGTAAACTGAATGATTTAGCAGCTTGATTAGTTCAAATTGACAGACTTATTTATTCAACATGAATAGCAAGGAGATTTCAAGAAGTGTTTCCAATAGCCTGTTGAAATAGGCTACTGAGGATGGGGGTCGTAATTTCCATTACTAATTTAAATATGAATAATGTGTTGGCTATATGAACTTAATATTCTTGTCAACAACAGCCAGTGTAATTTTTTTTTACCTGTAGCCTAATCTGTCTGATTGTTACCATCAATCTAATGTGTTCTAACAAATTATCGGCAATTGCGATAGAGCTTTGTTAATTTCCAATTTAATGAACTAAACATGGCCATTAATAAGGCAAAACAACAATAAACTGAAATTATACACGGTTTATTAAATCAGTTTGCCAGCTCCAGGTAGGCTACACAAGTGGCACAAATTGATTTGCAATGACTATAGTAATCTAAAATGGCATAGAAATTAATAGGCTACTTCTAACATGTTAATATGCTTTATGGAAAAAGGCTTGGAAAATAAAATAGTTATCTCCATAATGACAAATAGCCTACCTACAACTGACAAAAAGTTATCACAACATGTGCACTTGCTACTCTGTCTCCTCTCCAGTGGCGATGTTAGCATGTAAATCTTGGTGGGGCAAACCCCCCAAATGTTTTGGGATGCATGCCAGCAAAGCCACTACACAACACAACACTAAACAATACATTAATTTCACTATAACAGTGACAAACGGTCCCCACAAACTGTTAGGACCTAACAGCAGTCCCAACACCTTACCACTGCTACACCTGGCTATCAGCGGAGCTTGGTCTGACAGCGAAACAGTTAGTTCAGCTTAATTTACTGCCTTTAAAAAAACATAGCTGATATGGCTGACTTGCTTAAACAAATGTGGTTTCTACTGACAATTGAGATATACAAACTATGGCATAAGGATCAGATAAGAGGCCAACCGTAATTTCGATTAAGACATTAATGAGCGAGCTAGGACGGCCATAGTCAATATAGCTATTTGTTCAGCACTTTTGAAATATACAGCAACAGAATTCAGAACATGTGCTGTTCTTACAGTATTATCCCTGTACAACAAGTCAGAACTGTGGGATAAATAAAAGGGGCATACTGTATAAGCAGACAATGAACGCTCTTACAACATTCAATAATTACATTTCTCTAAAACAGGTTATAGGTTACATGTGCACCAGCAAGTCAGAACAGTAAGCGAAATTAAGAGGGGAAAATATACTAATTTTTTGGCTGAGGCACATGGGCTACTGAATGCTTACTACATAACATACACAGAGTATTACTTTCTTAGCTACAGTATACATATCTCCCTGGCGTATGACATCATTTATGCAGCAGCACACAATACATTTTTGGACTCACCTTGTTGTGTTGTACTCACTTGAACAGGAAGATTTCATCAAACTTTGTTATCAAAGTGTGGCATTCTCTGGATTTAAGGTGCTTTCAAGACAACTGAGAACTCTGAAAAAACAAGGCCGAATCATGATGATGTCAGTGATCTTTATTTCATAGCTCTAGGAAGGGGCCCGATTTCCCGACTTACAATTCTGAGTTGGATGACCGTTCAAAACGTATTTTCCCAGTTGCAGCTCGTTTTTTCCTGAACTTCACAGTTGTCTTAATTAAACTAACTGAAGTCAGATTTCCCAGATCCTAATTAACAGTTGTTTTGAGCGTAGCAGAACTCATGCTGGATTGACAGCATGGCTAATGTGGAATGTTTTTCATTTTAAGCTTGGAAAAGAGACCCTTAAACACAGACTTGTGACCACACAGCCCTTCACTGAATAGCAGGCTAGTGATTGCTTTGCAATGCTTGCAGTTAGCCCCTGATTCCTTCCAAACCACTCATTGTTGAATTTGCGATTTCCAACTTGTTTTGTAATGTTTATGTCCATATGTTTTATCTATAATTTCTCTTCATTATTTTTCTTAATTTGACAAGGATTAAAATGGATTTGCCAATAGATTGTTGATTTGATTCATGATGATGACTTCTGGCTAACATTTTGAAAGTATGATGTTGACATGATCAGTCCAATCAAAGCTACTGTACATATAAAGTGATTTGACATAATTGCATCTGTGGCTAGTGACCTTGAGCCTTCTTGGATGGGAATTTCTAATGTAACTATATGGCAGCAAACAAGGGGCTTTAATTATTTTGCTCTACCATTAGATTTGGTGGTGACGTAGTGTCCCCATGAGTGACAGAACACTGAGCCAATCACGGTGCAACTAGAGAACATTACCAACCCCTACACTCTGTATTTTCCGCTGGCTCCCTCACCATCACAGAAAGCACTGAGCGAGGCTGAAACCCTTGCATTTTGGAGCAGCCTTACTCAAGAAAGCAAAAAATAGACCATGTTTGTACGTGGCCTTATTAAATAAATGATTTATTTTTACATTGTTTTGCAAACTAATATGTGACACATATTAATGCCAGAATAACATGCCAAACGTTTTAGCTAAAAAATGTGGGGCTCAAAACAGGTGGGGCAGAGCTGAATGACATGTCGCCACTGCTCCTCTCACTCAAGTGACTCAGCCAATAGTGGACTTATGCCGACCTGCTGCAGTGTTATCTCAACACACACACCTATGGGGAGTGATCCAGGCCAGAATTCAGCCTAGGCTGACTGACATGACGTGATACCAATGCCTTACTAACGTCTGAGGGATGCCTGCGTGTTAATGGAATGATGCTGTCTCCTACCATTGAACGTGAAACTAACATGTCTGACAGGTCATAAGGTGCATACTTCATATTTATATGAATTGAATCTCAACCATAAATGTTACAAACATACAGTGTTTCCCGTGAAAGCCAACATTCTGATGTAGCCACATTGAGCTATGCGTATTTCCTGTTATCACAAGCACAATCTCAAAAAGGCTCCTGAGTGGCGCAGTGGTCTAAAGCACTGCATCGCAGTGCTAGAGGCGTCACTACAGACACCCTGGTTTGAATCCAGGCTGTATCACATCCGGCTGTGATTGGGAGTCCCATAGTCCCATCCAGGTTTGGCCGGTGTAGGCGTCATTGTAAATAATAATTTGTTCTTAACTGACTTAAAGGTTCATAAAGGTTCAAGAAAAAATAAAGGTTCAAGAAAAAAAAGATGATGTCTAATCTATAGGCAATCTGGCTTTCCCTCAACACCTCATGGGATGGTATCTTATCTCGCTGCATACAGATCTAAACATTGTTGGCCAATCACAGACTGTGTTGTTACCAGTTCCTAGTAGCCTACTTCAAGTAACTAAATGTAGTTGTTTCTGTGACTTTCAGTGGAATAGACAAGTTCATAGGATTTCCCAGAGGGTCCATGTTATTCAGAATCCTTGGGATGTCTCTACCTCAATCAAGTAAAAATGTAAAAGGGTTAAGTGTAGTGTTAGGTTATGGTTTAGGGTTTAGGGTAGGGACGTCCAAAGGAATCCAGATATGAGTGACCATTCATAAGAGTGCGAGAGGGGCATGGTATTTGAGAGCTTGGCGGCGACACAGACATGATTAAAAAATAAAATAATTTACAAGCGTTAGAAGCGATTTTCTAGAATGACCAAGATGTCCTTAATCTGATTGAGGATTAAGTATATTTAAATTGTGGTATCGTTAGGAAATATTTAGGCCTACTGTGTTGATAAGGAAATTTTGGTTTATTTGAAAATAATAACTTTTTGCTGAGTTGATAACGTATTATTGATAGGCAATAATATTTACTGTGTTGATAGGGTAGTAGGCTAGTGTACAATAATAACGTCATTTGATGTGGGTGAATTCTAAATGAAAATATACACACGTGGTGCTATAGGATATATACATATTTTACATTGTAATACACTGTCAGTAGGCCTACACATTCACACCCAAACTGAATTGAATGGGGGATGATTAACTACTTTTCCCTGAAGGTGGGAAACGAGGTACAACATACTTCATTGAAGACCTAAAATCATGGCCGACAAGACCAATGAAATCATAACGGTATCCTAATATAGTGTTGATACAGGAGTAGCCTATAGTCTACAATAGTAACGCCATTGAATGAGCCCAGGCTCTGTCGCAGCCGGCCGCGACCGGGAGGTCCATGTGGCGACGCACAATTGGCCTAGTGTCGTCCGGGTTAGGCCGGTAGGGATATCTTTGTCTCATCGCGCACTAGCGACTCCTGTGGCGGGCCGGGCGCAGTGCACGCCGACCAGGTCGCTAGGTGTACGGTGTTTTCTCCAACATATTGGTTCGGCTGGCTTCCGGGTTGGATGCGCGCTGTGTTAAGAAGCAGTGCGGCTTGGTTGGGTTGTGTTTCGGAGGACACATGGCTCTCGACCTTCGTCTCTCCCGAGCCCATACGGGAGTTGTAGCGATTAGACAAGACAGTAACTACTAACAATTGGATACCACGAAATTGGGGAGAAAAATGTAAAATAATGCCATTAAATGTGCTACAGTATTATTTATTTCATTGATTAATTAAATTGTACATGGGGATGGGTAGGTTACTTAATTTAGTGAATACTGAATGTCTTTGGCTTTTCAGCTGTTGAACTATGGCAATGTCAAACTAATTGCTAAATCTATCTTTATTTTAGTCAAGATGTGATGAACCAGAGCAACTAATCAGCTTCACTGCAGCTCTTCAACCTACCACCCCCACTGCTCTCCCTCCACAAGCAACCACATCCTCTTCTCCTGTTCAACTAATTTTCCGCCACACTGAAAAGAACTGTACTGTGTCTGTGCTCATCTCAGTGCAACATGTTCCACCCAAGGCCTCAGCTGAATGCCTAAAATGTGAGAAATGTAGTGTGTGCGTGTGTGGAGTTCCAAGAAAATAAGTGAGTGTGATGTGCCCCTCTGTGTCAATGTTGAAATGCCATAAATGCGTATGAAAATAAAGACCCCATGGGATCTAAAATGAGGGTGGAGTGCCCTCTTGTGTCTCCTTTTTGTCCGTTTGAGGATGCTACAGTCACCCCTGGTGGAGGATCTTGAAACATGGCTATTTAAGTCAGCAGAGGTTGACAAAAACGTTCAAGGTATTGGTGCTATGTTGGGTGATATCTTGAATACCAGACAGGTGTTGGGGTACAGAATGAAATGGAGTAAACTGAACAGGTTGAACTTGTTGAACACACTTCAAAAAAGGGGTTCTAACAGGGTTATTTGGCTGTCACCAAAGGAGAACCCCTTTGGGTTCCACATAGAACCCTCTGTGGAATGGAACCTTGGCACTGAAGGCATTCTACCTGTAACAAAAAATGGTTCTTTAAAGTGTTCTAATATGGGGACAGCAGAATAATCCTTTTAGATTCTAGATACCACCTTTTTTATCTATGAGTGTAGGCATATATGGTGGTGGTTCAGTTGTTTTCTGTAAAAAATAAAATAATAAAATGGTTAATTGGGGTGGTGAGTTAAGATAATCAGAAATACTATGAAACATCCCCACTTTTAGCACACATTTGCAAGCAGGCAAAGTAGACTACTCCTATGCATGCTGAGGCATTTACATTTACATTTAAGTCATTTAGCAGACGCTCTTATTCAGAGCGACTTACAAATTGGTGCATTCACCTTATGACATCGAGTGGAACAGTCACTTTACAATAGTGCATCTAAATCTTAAAGGGGGAGAGGGATTACTTATCCTATCCTAGGTATTCCTTAAAGAGGTGGGGTTTCAGGTGTCTCCGGAAGGTGGTGATTGACTCCGCTGTCCTGGCGTCGTGAGGGAGTTTGTTCCACCATTGGGGGGCCAGAGCAGCGAACAGTTTTGACTGGGCTGAGCAGGAGCTGTACTTCCTCAGTGGTAGGGAGGCGAGCAGGCCCTATTACCTATTAATATATCGAACTTGCCAGGCAGTGTTAACTGTGTGCTATCTAACTAATTAACGTTTATTGACTTGATTATTCACGTAATTCTTAGCTAAGTGGTATAGTCGTTTTGCGATCTCAATGGACATAGACAGAATTAACTTCGATTTCAGAGCATTCTCGTCTGAGTGTGCCAGAGTGCAGAATAACTGATGGATTTGCGTATGCTCCACACCCGTTGAATATGGCGGGTGTCAGAAAACGTCAGCAAAAAAAGCGTAATTAAATTGTTGCCAGCAGCACAGTTACAGTCACCAAAGCTCTGAATAACATGAAATCAGCCTAACCAGCTCTGCCAGGTTGAGTAAAATGGTCAGAGTGTTCTCTCATTTGTGTCTGGAAGTAGCTAGCCAATGTTAGCCAGTTAGCTGGGGGTGCTTGACTGCCTTTGTGAGGTCAGAACGCTGAGATCAAAATCTACTCGGTCAGAGCGTCCAGTGTGCGATCCGAGAGCTTACACTTAGTCCATTTAGTAAATTCTATCTGACAACATTTTGGATTTACGAACGCCCAGAGCTCACTCTGGCACTCTAGATTGAATTTACGAACACACCCGAAATCGTGAAATGTCTAGCTAGTCATTTGTTACGCAAACAAGCTAGCAAGAGGTTGCATAGCAACAGCATCGACTTCCGGGTGACAGGCGAAGCGCTAGTACGCTCAACTGAAATGATACCAATGGTTTACAGTATACTAAACTTAACTAATAGTATGAATTTAGTATGTTAGTATGGGTATTCGAACACAGCTAATGTGTTTATCTGTTAAGATGTTTGGTCTATGAATAGACCCATACCGCTTCTGTCTTGTTGCTATAGGCATAGCCACTAATATTCTACATTGCGGAGTATTTATAACAACCTTATTTTACGTGGGATAATGACACTTGCTTTACATTTAAAAGTGAATGTTTTCATAAGCCTATAGTTAAAAAAAGATTCTGAGTTCCCAGTTGTCTTGATTGCCGAGTTCAGAGTTGTTTTGAACTCGACAGTAGAGACCTAGCCATATATTTTTTTAAAGGTGATATGCATATTCTAGCTAAATCGACAAATTCAATTGATTAGATTAGTCTGGCAATGAAAAATATATACACAAAATAATGAACTTGTAGACGTTTGTAAGGTGTTCATGGTAATATATTTAATAATAAACTAAATTGACAATCAAACTAACATGATGCGTAAGTGTGGCGTGTACATGACGTGAACGCATGATGTACACGTAGATGTTTTTAAGGCGTTCAAGGTGAGATCTTTCATAGTAACACACATACCTACTTGTTAACACAATTAAGGAAATTTCCTTTAAAATTATTCATAAATATTATCCTGCCAACCACTATATGAAGAAGTTTAAGGAAAACATCAACTCAAATTGCTCCTTTTGTAATGACCACCCATGAAACAGTTGACCACCCATCTTTTTTGGCATTGTATGCATGTAAGAAAACTGTGGCAAGACATCAGTAGGTTTATAATTGAACACATTTATGAAGATTTTACACTATTTTGAAGAGATGTACTGTTTGGATTCTTTACATACAATAGAAATAAGCGGAATCATTTTTATGTAATTAATTTCATTATTCTTTTGGCCAAATTTCATATACACAAATGTAAATTTACAAACAGAAAACCACATTTTCGTACCCTACAAAAATAAATTGAACTGTATTTTAAGACGTTTAAATGCTCTACTAACAAAAAAGCTGTTAGAATTGTAAGTATATGCATGTCCCTTGAGGTCCTTGTGTAATTGTAATGTGATATTGTACCCCCTAACTTGTCTATTGTCTATTGTTTGTAATCTGTATGCTTGTGTTCCCTCATGTGCTTAATGTGTTGATTTGATATGAATAAAAATAATAAAGAGATCTTTCATAATAGACTTACATGCAAACTGACACGTGATGTGTCAGTGTCACGTGATATGAGCGTGATGTGAACACGTTAGAAGAAAACTTGTCTCCATCGACAGTCCATGTTAATTCATTGCGGTATCTTATGGCGCTAGGAATAAGTTAGGTGACTTGGTGAGACGTTTCAGTAGCTTCACTAGGCTGAATTCTGGCCTGAATCACTCCCCATACACACCACTTACTCACACAACCTGCCTCACACTGCCTGATAGTCAGCAGAAGGTCACAGCTAAATACAGTATATATATTTTTAAGAGAAATGCCATGTTGGCCGCGGTGCAACTTTGAAGTCGCCCAAAAACAAGCGACCTGCCGACATCTTTTTCAAAGTAGCCAAATTAATGAGGAAAATCACAGACAAGACAACTCTGTCGATATTACAGTTTTTTTTAAATACTTTTGTAAAATTTTCACAAGTATGTGGTATATTTCCAAAATGCTTTACAACATTCAAAACAGATCGTTACAAAGGAAGTTGTTTCAAGTACAACACACACTATCATGAAGTCAGTTTTTCACCAAACTTAATCAGTTTCATCTAGAAATACATGTTCATTTAAGGCAATGATGGGCAACTTTGATGGGAGTGGGCGTCACAAAAAAAATCAGAACTCATTATGGGCAGAAGTGGCTTGCGGGTCTGCATCAATGGTTTATATTAACACTAGATTTATTTGTGTTGAAGCCACCGTGCCTCCATCTTGGCACTCCCACTTTGTAATTAAATTTTAAAGAAGTTATTGCTATGCATTTATTAATGTCTACATTTAGTATATTACAGACACCTTAATGCATACTTTAAGCTAATTTCCTCGATTCCTCTGTGGCTCTCATGCTCTCTGGTGAAGAATTTAGAAAGATTTTGTTTCTTTTTGTATAGACAAAAATAATTATATACATTTTGGCAAATTTATTTCAATTTACTTTGGGGGAAACTTAGCCTATTGGACACACATGGTGTTTGGGAGCGCATGGGCACCACCATTGAGGACATCTCCGTTTTCTTTGTCTATTCCTATGAGTTGGTAAACAAACTGAAAATGTGCATACTGCCACCAGGATTGTGTTGTTTGAACAGGTATAAAGCCATGGTTGGTGATGTACTGACACCTGTAGTATTGGGATGTTTGCTCACAAGTATAATTAATTGGCTGGTCCATCCTGATGACCTGGATGGAATTATGTGATCCTTCCTTAACCGAAAGGAAATCCCACCCAGTTGACTACTTCAAAATGGATAAAGTCAATGGCTATGACCTTGCTAAAACAGGCTTTCGGGCACTAGAGTACTCTATCATTCTCTATGATCAGGATTCAGATCCACATATGGAGGTGTAACTCAGAAGCCAAGAGATCAGATTGTGTTTTTGTTGTTGCTGTTCACACATTAGGGAAAAGAAACAATAAGTATCAGATATGCAAATAATTTTCAAAAAAATATCTGAATTGGGCTGCCTGTGTAAACTCATCCCTTATGTGTACATGTCAGTGGTATCCACTATCAAGAGGCTGCTACTGCTCATTATCTATCCTGTTGTCTAGTCACTTTACCCCATACCAACAAAGCATTCGGAAAGTCCTTCACTTTTTCCACATTTTGTTACGTAATATCTTTATTCAAAAATTGATTCAAAAGTCTTGTTCCTCAATCTACACACAACACCCCATAATGACAAAGCAATAACAGGTTTAAACATTTTAGCACAAAACCAAAAATCAAATTTACATACAGTACCAGCCAAATGTACCTACTTTTTCCAGGATTTTTCAAATAGGGTTATCTTCTGTACACCATCCCTACCTTGTCACAACATAACAGATTTGTCTCAAACACATTAAGAAGTAAATTCCACAAATTAACTTTTAACAAGGCACACCTGGAACCTCATGAACCTGCTTGAGAGAATGCCAAGAGTTTGCAAAGCTGTTATCAAGGCAAAGGGTGGCTACTTTGAAGAATCTCAAATATAAAATGTATTTTGACACTTGGTTACTACATGATTCCATATGGTGTTATTTTATAGTTGGCCTTCTATTATTCTACAATGTAGAAAATAGTAAAACATAAAAACCCTTAAACGTAGGTGTCCAAACCTTTGACTGGTACTGTAAGTATTCCGTACTTTGTTGAAGTCTTCTTGGGTATGGCATACCTGTATTTGGGGAGTTTCTCCCATTCTTTTCTGCAGATCCTCTTAAGCTCTGTCAGGTTGGATGGGGAGCATAGCTGCACAGCTATTTTCAGGTCTCTCCAGAGATGTTTGATCAGGTTCAAGTCTGGACTCTGGCTGGGCCACTCAAGTACATTCAGAGACTTGTCCCTAAGCCACTCCTGCGTTGTCCTGTTGGAAGGTGAACCTTTGTCCCAGTCTGAGGTCCTGAGCTCTCTGGAGCAGGTTTTCATCAAGGATCTCTCTGTACTTTCCATTCATATTTCCTCGATCCTGACTAGTCTCCCAGTCCCTGTCACTGAAAAACATATCCACGGCATGATGCTGCCACCACCACGCTTCACCGTAGGGATGGTTCCAGGTTCCCTCCAGACGTGACTATTGGCATTCAGGAGTTCAACCTTGGTTTCATCAGACCAGAAAATCCAGTCTCAGAGCTCTACAGACAATTCCTTCAACCTCATGGCTTAGTTTTTGCTCTGACATGGACTGTCAACTGTTGGACCTTTTTATATAGAGCTGTGTGCCTTTTTAAATCATGTCCAATCAATTTAATTTACTACAGGAGGACTCTAATCAAGATGTAGAAACATCTCAAGGATGATCAATGGAAACAGGATGCACCGGAGCTCAATTTTGAGTCTCATAGCAGTGTCTAAATTCTTATGTAAGTAAGGTATTGTTTAAAAAAAATACTTTTGGAAAACAATTCTAAAAACCTGCTTTCACTATTTCATTATGGGGTATTGTGTGTAGACAGAGATTTGTTTCATAAATTAAAGCTGTAACATAAAATGTGGAAAAAGTCAAGGGGTCTGAATACTTTCCGAATGCACTGTACATTTCTACCACAATAACCTCGTACCCCTGCATGTTGACTCGGTACTGGTTCACTGTGTATATAGCCAAGATGTTTTTCTATGTTAAAAATCTGCATTGTTGTGAAGGGCCCATAAGCATTTCATACTACACCTGTTGTTTGCAAAGCATGTGACAAATACAATATGATTGGACTCAAGACTAAAATTACAGCAACATCAGACACATTGCAAAACATTAAACTAAAACATCTTAATGATTTAAAAGTAATAAAAAAAATGCTTTTCTACTTTGAATTCACTGATCCCTAAGCAAGAAAAACCTCACCCACAATAAAATAATCCAAAACTTTAATGATTTTCCAAATAATGTTCTCATCTGGATAAATAAACCATAGGAATGCAAACATGCTTATCCTTGTCTTTTTCCTATGTATTTTTTGTTTTGTTTTAATACATTGCTTAAAAAATTAACTAATCCTCAAATCCAAAATGTTGATACTATATCTACCTTCTAATCTATTCATTACAAAGCATCATTTTATTTTTTGCTGCAGTTAATATTGTGGACTTTTTTTCAACATAAAATAAACTTTTTCCAGAAAAAAGACAACAGAACAGGGTGGAGTTTCTCTTTCTCTAAAGCTGTGGGGTGTATTAAGATTTGCCTCATTGCATGCTTAGCACATGAAAACCCGTGCCAGCAACAATATAAACAATTTAGATATTTCCTTCAAATCACAAGTGTCACATGGTGAGGATGCTTTGGAGTTGGAATAGTCCAAATGTAGTAAAACAAAAATTTCAGAATAACAATCCTGAAAATAGACCATTCTAAACGTTACCATGAGCGCATGCTCATAAGTCTTCCTATTTTGGTAGAAATTAAACAAAAAGGTAAGTACTAATAAAAACATCTAGACCACACCCACTACGCCACACGATAAATATGTTTAAGTCGGAAAAATAGACATTGCAACTCCCATGTATTAAAATGTAAATTTGTCAGTGATGTTCATAACATCCCACAGACAAAGGCAAGAGAACAGTTAAGTGATATTACAATAACTGCCCAAATGCAAGAGCGGGTGTTGATTATGCTAAACTTATTCTGAGAATTTTGATTCAAACATCCTGTTTATAGCTTTTATACAGGTTTTCTTACTTCATCTTTTCATGCAAGGCCATGGTACCCTTTCTCTAGTTTTGGGCGGGAAACAGAACCTACAGCATTGGCCGTTGTAGTAATAGTTTTAGGTGGTTGGTTCTCCTCGGACACAAAACAACCATATTCAATAAGTCCTTTCTTTCCCTCTACAGCAGGTGGTGTCAGTAATGCAACTACATGGCCTCCATCGCCCAGCGCTGTAAGTCATCCATGTCAGCATCGTCTTCATCCTCCTTGGCTAAAATTTAAAAAAAGAAAACATATTCAGATAGTGAATTACTTGAGTAAATGTGGTAAATAAATGTTTTATAGTAATAAAGTGGTAACTAATTGATCTATTGTAATTTATTTCCTGTTCTGTTGGGACAGTAACCGTGGCATACAATGTTCCCATGAAGGATTTGCTTGTTTTATTGCATATTATTGTATATTCCAAAAGACTCACCTGGTCTGGAGGGTAATGAAGTAGAAGGCACATTGGGTAGATGGGCATCTTCTGTCCCGCCGATCTCCAGCAAGTTTTTGTCCAATTCCTCTTGTTCCAGCTCATCCAATTCTGCCAGGAGTTCATCCTATGGTGCAAGACGATAAGAACATCCCAGTCTCTGTGATATCTGGTCAACTATTGAACCAACAGCACTGATAAGACAAATAAAGAACAATGTGCAATGAACATTGTCACCTACCTCATCAAACTCCTCTCCAAAGCCTACAGGTTTTGAGATGGCATCTGAGATCTCTTGCGCCAGCTCCTGCTGCTCAGTGATGTCTTGCATCAAGTCATCTACTTTGTCTATGTCCCTAACACAACCAGACAGGGGAACGGAGAGATTTGAATAAATACAAGAGCTGTATGACTGCACCTGACCAAAGCTAATAAACAAGTAGTGTGCCCTTGCTTACATGTTTTCATGGGCAGCCTTCATTGCCTTGGCGGCAAAGCCCATGTTTTTGAGCACTTCAGTATTGGTATTGGCATTTTCCAGCGCCTCCCTCTGGAACTCGATGGTGGACAATGTGCCATCGATCTGGGTAAGCTGGTTCTCGTACCGCTTCTTCCTTTTCAAGGCCTGCAGGGCCGCTGTGTGTAGTGAAATGGGAATTGAAGTGATTAGTGGGTTCGATTCCCGGAACCATGGACAGCGTTTCTGAATCCCCAGGACTATCATGTGAGTAAATACATAACCTCTAACTACACTGAACAAAAATATTAAATGCAACATGTAAAGTGTTGGTCCCATGTTCTATGAGCTGAAATAAAAGATCCCCAGAAATTTAGAAAATGCAAAAACAGCTCTCTCAAATGTTGTGCACAAATTTGTTTACATCCCTCTTAGTGAGCATATCTCATTTGACAAGATAATCCATCCACCTGACAGGTATGGCATATAAAGAAGCTGATTAAACAGCATGATCCTCACACAGGTGCACCTTGTGTTGGGAAAAAAAATGGCACTAAAATGTGCAGTTTTGTCACAATGACACAGATGTCTCAAGTTGAGGGAGTGTGCAATTGGCATGCTGACCACAGGAATGTCCATCAGAGCTGTTGCCAGAGAATTTAAATGTTAATTTCTCTACCATAAGCCATCTTCTACATTCAACCGGCCTCACAACCGCAGACCACGTGTATGGTGTGTCGGCAAGCGGTTTGATGATGTCAATGTTGTGAACAGAGTGCCCCATGGTGGCGGTGGGGTTATGGTATGGGCAGGCTTAAGCTACGTACAACAAATACAATGGCAATTTAATGCACAGAGATACTGTGACAAGATCCTGAGGCCCACTGTCGCGCCATTCATCCACCGCCATCACCTCATGTTCCAGTCTGATAATGCATGCCCCCATGTCACAAGGATCTATACAAAATTCCTGGAAGTTGAAAATGTCCCAGTTCTTCCATGGCCTGCATACTCAGCAGACATGTCACCCATTGAGCACGTTTAGGATGCTCTGGGTCGATGTGTATGACAGCGTGTTTAAGTTCCCACCAGTATCCATCAACTTCGCACAGCCTTTGAAAACGAGTGGAACAACATTCAACAGGCGACAATCAACAGCCTGATCAACTCTATGCAAAGGAGATGTGTCTCGCTACATGAGGCAAATGGTGGTCACACACCAGATACTGACTGGTTTTCTGATCCTTTTTATGGTATGTGACCAACAGCTGCATAGTCACGTGAAATCCATAGATTAGTGCCTCTTGTTTATTTTGACTGATTTCCTTATGAACTGTAACACAGTTAAAATCTTTGAAATTGCTATATGTTGCATTTATATATTTGACCATTATATTATGTCATATCTTTGTTGAAGTCATTCATAGACGCCAACTGCATTTAGTGCCTATTAAAGATAGTATATTCTGGCTGGGAGAACGCTGAAACGCATCGCTTGCGGTACGGTTTTGGAAACAATTTTTTAAAAATACTGTAAATCGCAACGGTGTTAAAACCTGTTAAATTCGCCTCGAAACAGAACATTTAAGGTCCTTGGACTATAAGGACTAACATCAGGCTCCTTTAGTCCGTTATTGGGCTACGCTAGCCTCTCATGAACACTACTCAATACTTGGGCGTATTCCTCTGCTCAGGCGTTGCTGACGCCTGCCAGATGTTACAACACCTGGATAGGTATTTTATGCATCAGCTAACCTCATCCAATATTAGGGCACTCTGCCAGTCGATAACACACTCAATGACGTCGCACGCAACCACTGGTTAAGGCATGCAACGTCTGAACAGGGGAACGCAACCAATGACAGGAGTCACTTGGAGCCTCTCTGTTGGCACTCAGTATTAGGTTACTATCCTGGAAGGACATTGACCTCATCCCATCAGTAGAGGAAGCCTGGTTGTTCTTTTAAAAAGTAATTTCCTCACCATCTTAAATAAGCATGCACCTTTCAAAAAATGTAGAACTAAGAACAGATACAGCCCTTGGTTCACTCCAGACCTGACTGCCCTTGACAAGCACAAAAACATCCTGTGGCATACTGCACTAGCATCGAATAGTCCCCGCGATATGAAACTTTTCAGTGAAGTCCGGAACCAATACACAGTCAGTTAGGAAAGCAAAGGCTAGCTTTTTCAAACAGACATGTGCATCCTGTAGCTCTAACTCAAATGTTTTGGGACACTAAAGTCCATGGAGAATAAAAGCACCTCATCCCAGCTGCCCACTGCAGAGGTTAGGAAACACTTACCCCCAATAAATCCACGACAAACGAGAATTTCAATAAGCATTTCTCTACGGCTGGCCATGCTCTACTCCTGGCTACCGCAACCCCGGCCAACAGCTCCCGCACCCCCCGCAGCTACTTGACCAAGCCGCCCCAGCTTCTCCTTCACCCAAATAGCTTCTGTTCTGAAAGAACTGCAAAACCTGGACCCGTACAAATCAGCTGGGCTAGACAATCTGGACCCTCTCTAAAATGATCCCCCGCCATTGTTGCAACCCCTATTACTAGTCTGTTCAACCTCTCTTTCGTATCGTCCGAGATTTCTAAAGATTGGAAAGCTGCCGCGGTCATCCCCCTCTTCAAAGGGTGTGACACTAGACCCAAACTGTTACAGACCTATATCCATCTCGCCCTGCCTTTCTAAAGTTAGCCAAGTTAACAAACAGATCTCTGACCATTTAGAATCCCACCGTACCTTCTCCGCTGTGCAGTCCGGTTTCCGAGCTGGTCACGGGTGCACCTCAGCCACGCTCAAGGTACTAAACGATATCATAACCGCCATCGATAAAAGACAGTACTGTGCAGCCGTCTTCATCGACCTGGCCAAGGCTTTCGACTCTGTCAATCACCATTTTCTTATTGGCAGAGTCAACAGCCTTGGTTTCTCAAATGACTGCCTCAGTGTGTCAAATCGGAGGGCCTGTTGTCCGGACCTCTGGCATGCTATGGGGGGTACCACAGGGTTCAATTCTCGGGCTGACTTTTCTCTGTGTGAGAGTAATATTTTATATACACACACATACATACATACATACATACACGTTGCTCTTGCTGCGGGTGATTCCTTGATCCACCTCTACGCAGACTACACCATTCTGTATACATCTGGCCCTTCTTTGGACACTGTTAACAAACCTCCAAACGAGCTTAAATGCCATACAACACTCCTTCCGTGGCCTCCAACTGCTCTTAAATGCTAGTAAAACTAAATGCATGCTCTTCAACCGCTCGCCTGACTAGCATCACTACTCTAGACGGTTCTGACAGAATATGTGGGCAACTACAAATACCTACCTGTCTGGCTAGACTAAACTCTCCTTCCAGACTCATATTAAGCAACTTAAATATAGAATCGGCTTCCTATTTTGCAACAAAGCCTCCTTCACTCACGCTGCCAAACATGCCCTCATAAAACTGACTATCCTACCGATCCTCAACTTCAGCGATGTCATTTACAAAATAGCCTCCAACACTCTACTCAGCAAACTGGATGCAGTCTATCACAGTGCAATCCGTTTTGTCACCAAAGCCCCATATACCACCCACCACTGCTACCTGTATGCTCTCGTCGGTTGGCCCTCGCTACATATTCGTCACCAAACCCACTGGCTCCAGGTCATCTATAAGTCTTTGCTAGGTAAAGCTCTGTCTTATCTCAGTTCCCTGGTCACCATAGCAACACCCACCCATAGCACGCGCTCCAGCAGGTATATCTCACTTGTCACCCCCAAAGCCAACACCTCATTTGGCCACCTTTCCTTACAGTTCTCTGCTGCCAATGACTGGAACAAATTACAAAAATTGCTGAAGTTGGAGACATATCTCTCTCACTAACTTTAAGCATCAGCTATGTGAGCAGCTTACCAATCGCTGTACACAGCCCATCTGTAAATAGCCCACCCAACTACCTACCTCATCCCCATATTGTTTTTATTTACTTTTTTTTGCACACAAGTATGTCTACTTGCATATCTATCATTCCAGTGTTAATTTGCTAAATTGTAATTACCTCGCTACTATGGCCTATTTATTGCCTTCTCTTTACTCCATTTGCACACACTGTATATAGATTTTTATATTGTGTTATTGACCTTACGCTTGTTTATTCCATGTGTAACTCTGTGTTGTTGTTTGTGTCGCACTGCTTTGCTTTATCTTGGCCAGGTCGCAGTTGTAAATGAGAACTTGTTCTCACCTGGCCTATCTGGTTAAATAAAGGTGAAATAAAAATCACTACAGGCCGTGTAACTTTGTTTAGTCATAAAATAAAGGTGAAAAAATAAATTAATAAGCAGTAACTTAGTCCCTATGAGTCTAGTGTCTCAATTTTAACTGCAACGTTTGTATTTTTGTTTGTATTTAAATGTTATGCACTTTGAGATTATTCAGTATAATGAAAAGCGCTTTACAAATGTAATACATTTTTAAGTTGATACTGTGTCAATGGAAGGGTGGCCCCTTCCCTTCTCTTGACAAACAGGCAAATTCATGACTCACACAAAAATCCCCTGACTTGTTGATGGTGTAGACAGAGTTTTGATAGCGGTCACTAACACAGAACGCACCTATACACGGGGATAATGTAATTTAGCTGTTCTAACACAGTTGTGGAAACAAGATAGGTTGCCAGGCTCGTCCTGACATTCAGTGACAGCCGTGGCCGCTCGGAAAGTTAGCTGCTTTAACTAGTTAGCCAGCTAGTTGCTGACGTTAACATACAGGCGAACTTTAAGTAGCTAGCTTCATTAGCTAGCCAAGTTAGACAACCATAGTGCATATGTATATGTTATGTTAGTTGGCGACTCACCTCGTTTGTTTTTTGTGCCATTTTTCTTTGCAGTTATGAGTTCCTGGTCAATCTTTTTCTCTAGAAAGTCCTGTTTCTTCGCTAACATCTGCTCTGTGTCTCGGAGTTTCTGAATCGCATCTTGTGGACTCGGCCCTTTCCCTCCTTTCCCCCCACCGCCGAACAGCTTCCCAAACACGGACATTCTGGGATCTAAACTATATGGAAATAATGTCCTTTTAAAACGTTTCAGACTAACTACAGTCTATGGTGTCACTCTTCTCGCCGATTGTTTTTCCTACTTCCTGGTTAAGGCTGTATGACGTAATATTATTCCATAGTGGGTGGTAATTCCATGGGGCTCCACCTGCTGGATAAGAAATGTAATAATATTTTTTTTGTCAATTAACAGACGCTCCTATCCAGAGCAATTTACAGGAGTAAGTAGGGTTAAGTGCCCTGATCAAGATTTTTCACCTAGTCGGCTCAAGGATTCAAACCTGCAACCACTTGGTTACTGGCCCCACGCTCTTAACCTCTAGGCTACCTGCCGCCCTTATAATAATAATAATATATACATTTTATATTGGGCTTTTCACAGTTGTGTAAAGTAGTTAAGTATAACTTAAAAGTATTTGTACTTACGTAGTTTTTTGGGGGTATCTGTACTTTACTAATTATATTTGTGACAACGTTTACTCCACTGTATTCCTAAAGAAAATAATGTACAAATTACTACTTTTACATGACAGCCAAAAGGACTCGTTACATTTTGAATGATTAGTAGGACGGGAAATGTGTGTAATTCACGCACTGGTCATCCCTACTGCCTCTGATCTGGTGGACTGACTAAATAAAAATGCATCGTGTCCTCTGGTTTGCTTAATATAAGACATTTAAAATTATGTATACTTTTACTTTTGATACTTAAGCATATTTAAAACCAAATACTTTAAAACTTTTACTCAATTAAGTATTTTACTGTGTTACCTTTTTTTTAAAGGAATCTTTTATTTTACTCAAGTATGAAAATTGGGTACTTTTCCCCACCACTGGCTTTTCATTACAAGTAGATTCTCTCCAAGTCGCTTGTGTTGTTCTGATAGGCCGTTCGGAAAAGTAGTGTATTGAGCGGAGGGAGCACTGATGGTGTATCTGATAGATGGGCCATGGAGCAGTCACAGGAGGCTGCTGAGGGGAGGACGGCTCATAATAATGGCCGGAACGGAGTGAATGGCATCACTCCTCCCCAATTAAGGTGCCACCAACCCCCTGTGTTTGAGCTCTTCATCGGGCACATCGTCGTACGAGACGTTCACAGCTCCTCCTTTGTAGGTAGGCTGGATCGTTCACTACCAGAAGTGAAGCACCCTCCTATTACCTGTGCGGCCCTTGGGGCAAAATCAGTTTGACACCCCTGTTCTAAATTAAATTGACTTTACATTCTCAAATAGTTGCCATATCAGAGCAGAGGCTGTTCGGTTTGCTCTTTCATTTGTCCAGGTCATTTAAAAATAACCCTGCAAAAATGTAACAACTCATAGAAAAGATCTTCCCTGACATTCCACAGACCTGCCCTATCCCATGACGTCACACGGAGCCCTTCCTTCCTGCTCTCTGCTTGCTAGCTTAGCTTCAGCTGTTGTTTGCAGTCCAAGTTTTCTTATTTTTATCCTCAGCTATCCCTTACAGAGGTCAGGTCGTATTCAGGAACATTTACAATAGCCATAATAGAAACAGCTGCGACATATAGTCCAGGTAATTTATGTCAGAAAGGCTTACGAACGTCTGTGACATGGCCAGACAAGAACAAGTCCTCCAGCTTGAGCCACCACACGAACTGAAATTTAGAGGTAAGACTAGGGCAGGGCCTGATAGTTTGGTCTGCAAATATTTGACCATCGTTCCTAGATAATGTATTAACAATAGTGTTAACTTAATTGTGAAAAGATGGGTCTGCACACGGTGTATCATACTTCCTATTTGTTTTTTAGAGTGGTGACAAGTGAAGCGCCATTGCATACCGACGTCTTCTACCTACCGATGCTAAACAGGCTAACGCCTAGCTGTCATTTTCTAGTTTAGCCTGTAACGAGAAAGCAGGCCCGGGTCATTTCCTTAATTAATATCAGTTGCATGCTATTCAGTTACTATCATAATTACGATCTCCCTGGTTTGTGAGTCGGCTGTTGCCAGCATAAATAAATACTTATTTCAATAGCTACTAATGAAAAAATATCTAACGTTGGTAGCAAACTAGAGACTTTCTATACGGTCAGGACTACACTAGGGAAATTTCCATAAAAAGAAAAAACTACCCGAATGGATACAGAGAATAGTGTTTTTCAATCCGTTCCTGGGGCTAACCCTAAACGTGGGCTTTTTTGTTTCAGCCCAGCACACAACAACAATCCCTTTGCCTCGATAAATTGAATCGGGATTCCCTAAGAACACGTCACTTCGATACAGCTAGGACCGGAAGTGACTCTTCGTAGCAGGATTGAGCGCATTTTCGCTGAGACTAACCATTTTCCTAACCTTAGTCATCCTAATTTGTTCCGTTAATTAGCCTAACCTGCTGCGTACATTCCCCTAACCGGTTACGAAAAAGTCACTTCCAGTGGTAGGCTCTTTCAAAGTGGCGTGTTTTTTGGGGAATCTCGAGTTGAATCAGGTATGTTATGGATGGGCTGAAACACAAATGTGCACCCCGTAGGGGGAGCCCCAGGAATTGATTGAGAAATACTGCTGTAGAAAAAGGTGACTGTTGACAATTGTTAGGCACGGATCAGTGAGTCCAAGCAGAATGGTAAGATCCGGAGGTGGACCGTTTTACCTCTTCTAATGGAATTATTGAACAGGGACTATATTGATGATTGGTTTTGAGAATTATATCAATAGTCATAACAAAATAGATAACTAATGATATAAGTCTAAAGATAACAAAAAATATGTGGGGTCATCTCAATAAAATGGTCCTCCCCCAACTTTTTTTGGGGGAAAAAATAAGATCGCTGTAATAAGATGAGTCAGATAGCTAGCATTGATATCTATTGTCTGTTCTCTCTGTCTTTTCAAGGTCCATTTACAGATGTTGTCACGGCCACCCTGAAGCTAGGCAACCCAACGGATAGAAATGTCTGTTTCAAAGTCAAGACGACCGCGCCCCGTCGATACTGTGTCCGTCCAAACAGTGGCATCATCGACGCAGGCACCTCAATCAATGTGTCTGGTTGGTGTCTTTTTGGTTGATTGCACATTTTATTGTAACTGACAAATCTCAAATAGAGGAACTAAAAGTATGTTGAGCTGGTCAAAGTAAGGTAACACGTTGTGCTGTTGCTGAGAGGTTGCTCAGTGGCATTTATCTGTCTGCTTTTTTCACAGTTATGCTGCAGCCTTTCGACTATGATCCCAATGAAAAGAGCAAACACAAATTCATGGTGCAGTCCGTGCTTGCTCCGTATGACATGACTGACATGGAAGGGGTGGTAAGTGTCCAAATGGAATGTGATTTATCTGGATGTCACTAATTATGATCTGATGATCACAGTAAGTCCATTCAAGCTGCAGTTCTAGTTCAGAGGGACTGGTACTTACTGTCTCAATCCTCTACTTATTTAGGTGTTGCAAGTGGGACAAATGTGCTGTCAAGATATGCTTTGTCTTATGAGTGTCATAAGAGTCCCACGCTGGGTGTGGTCATCTTGGTGTTGCCTTGTGATTCAGTTTTCTGTCAGCCCTCCCCTCTTCTTCTTCTCTCTCTCATTCTTTCTCTCTCTCATTCTTTCTCTCATTCTATCCTTCCCACCGACAGTGGAAAGAGGCAAAGCCAGAGGAGCTGATGGACTCCAAGTTGAGATGTGCATTTGAGCTGCCACTAGAGAATGACAAAATTGTAAGTCACTATATCTTGTCATATCACTACATCCAACTGCATGTATTTTTCTTAATATTCCTTCCCTCATATATTTCATTTTAGTGTAAGATGCGTTCAGAGCACCTTCATTCCATTCACAAACAGTTCCTGAATGATTGTCATCTCCATTGCATCTCTGAAGCAGCCATTGCCCTTTTTTTTGTATGTTGTCTTCCTCATCCCCATTGTTATTCATCTGCATAGTTCTGTCTCCTCCACTCCTCCCCACAGCATGCCAGTGAAAGCAACACAAATGTGTCCTCCGCCCCCGTAAAGCCAGAGCTCTCCTCACTCCCTAAGTCGGCCAGCTCCTCCCTGGATGACGGGGAGGTGAAGAAGATCACGGAGGAGTGCAAGAGGCTGCAGATGGAGGTCCAGAGGTTACGGGAAGAGAACAAACAGATTAGGGTGAGTCTCTAATGGCTCTAGGACCCACAACAGTCAGATCTGTTCCACACAATACATTTATCTGCACCATCTGTGACAATGCAGACTTACTTAACAGGCCTCACCTTTCGTTTCTTATTTGTGATGGGTAATTGACTGATTTGAGATCAGTAACGGCTGTTTCACTGTTATTGCCAAAAAAAAAAACAAAAAAAAACAGCTGTTCTATATTCAACTTTACCAAGGAGGACGATGGTCTGCGGAAGAGGAAAGTCACCTCCATGGTGTCCTCCCCCCACTCCTCTTCCTCCCAGGCCATGACGAAGGAGGAGGGCCTAAGTACCCGTGTTCTGGCGCTCTGCGTGCTGTTCTTCGTCATCGGAGTCATCATCGGGAAATTGGTCCTGTAGACAGCCAGTGGCAGCGTGCTCGGAGGACCGAACAAAACAACGGGATATATACTTTTTGTTGTTGTTGCGTAATGCAACATCACAAGTTTATTTGAGTAGTGACATTTAACATAAAGCGAAGGTAATCAAGAGTCGTCTTGCCTTTTTAAAATCACTCTATTCTCCGTCCTTCCACTCCTACTCGCACAGATACAGTACAAATTATTGTGTGGGGGAAGTGGCAACGTTGTGATCTATAAGTAGCAATGTGTTCCGGTAAGGCCAAGGCTTTTCCAACTGCAGGATTAACGTGACAGTTCTGATGTTGTGTGAATGTTTTACTCATTGCTTTTTCTAAGGGAAGGACACTATCTTTTGAGTCGAGAGGCTACCTGTGAGTTTTAGCAAGAATGGGTAATTATGTAAATCCAGTCATCCAAAATTATTCCTTTTATAAAACATAAAATGGATTTAGGAGGTAACTAAAAATGAAATGTTAACCATTGTTTTGTCCCAAAGAGACCCCTTTCCAATACAGTAGGTTGCTTTTTATTTCCAACAGTCAAACTTGTAATTGGTTTTCAATATATCACAGAAGATGTACTGTCTCACCGTGCTGCAGTGAATTAGTTCTATGCACACTTGTTTAGTGATTGAGGTGAAAGTACAGAATGACCGACTTGTCCTTTTGGTCGAAGGCCTGGGATGTGAGTGATCTTCAGAAAGAACAACAATGATGCAGCTTTTCCAGATGACAGCAAATGGCTTAACCTTAGGAAGTGATCCAAGTCCTGTATCTGATTGCAGCTGAGTAAGAGAAATATGCAACATCCATTTTTGACAAAGTACACTAAAATATAACAATGGGTTTGGACTCATGACGCTGTATATAGTTTGATAGTACTTTATGTTCTTGTGCTTTGCTTCAGTTCTTTTTTGAGTATCATGTAAAGACATTGTTTTGTAATTATATTTGTACGCACTGTATTCAAATCAAGTTCTCATATAGTGTCTACAAATAGCATGGAAATTACCTCAATAGTTTTCTTTCTTCCTGTGTCTTAAACACAGCAGCAAATATGACTGTCTTCTCAAAAGGGACCATCTCGGAACTAGCTATCGGTTGGGGTGTTTTCTCTCTTGGCTTGGTTTCTGTCTTGGCTGTCTAAAGAATCAACCGTCCTGTTTGTATTTAAAATCACTTTTTTTTGTAGCTTGGGGGGCTTGGATTGTGGACGGCTGGATGGAGAATTGAGCTGTGAACACTATATTAAAAACTGCTTTGGCGCTTCAGACCATCACATGTAACCACAATAATGGGTACAGTTTTGTATGTACATTAAATAAACAAAATATAACAGATTGTGTAGCATCATAGTAATGAATTAAATGCATAAACCCAAAACATGTTTTTTGGTGGAAAGTTAATTTGCTTCAGTCTTATTCATGATGCAAGGACAACCAAGCAGAGGTGTAAAGTGCAGCCTTTGGGACTTTGGAATGGCCCCAGTCAGTATTTTGCATTATTGTTGGGACAGATTTTGTGTTAGTGTGTGGCATGCCTGTGTCCACACAGTCTTTCATGCATGCCCTATTTAGTTGATCTAAAGATTGTATGTAATCCTTTAGTAATACCTTATTCACTTGCTAACACATCTGTATTCTACAGGACCAAGGTTTCACAAAGCCCCTGCATTACTGAAAGTTGGACCCTCCCTCTATAACTTGTTGATAATCCTTCCACCTTCAGACAGATTTAATCTTGTTCAACTACAAATGCTTGCTTGAACAACTAAATTATTATTCTTACGGAGATGGGGCTGTAAGATTCTGACATGCATGGATTTGTCACCATCTAGTGGTGTAAAGTGGCAGACTAGAGCAGTGGTTCCCAAACTTTCAGTCACTGTACCACCAACTGAAATATCACATTTACATAAGTATTCAGACCCTTTACTCGGTACTTTGTTGAAGCACCTTCAGCAGCAATTAAAGCCTTGAGTCTTCTTGGGGATGATGCTACAAGCTTGGCACACCTGTATTTGGGGAGTTTCTCCCATTCTTCTCTGCAATTACTCTCAAGCTCTGTCAGGTTGGATGGGGAGCCACTCTGCACAGCTTTTTTCAGGTCTCTTCAGAGATGTTTGGTTGGGTTCAAGTCCGGGCTCTGGCTGGAACACTCAAGGACATTCAGAGACTTGTCCAAAGCCACTCCTGCGTTGTCTTAGCTGTGTGCTTAGGATCATTGTCCTGTTGGAAGGTGAACCTTCACCCCAGTTGGAGGTCCTGAGCGCTCTGAATCAGGTTTTGCATAGTTAAATAAAAGGTAAAAATAATTGTTGGGCAGAAACTCTCTTTCCTCTACACTTCCTTTGACCTTGAACCTTGAACTAACGACTTAACTCGTCAATAGATGCAATTGAAACATATTACGTCCCCTCATCTACATAAAATTACTGCAGTTAATTATCTTGTAATTCCTTAAGCTACACTCCTGACGAGAAATACATTCATCAACCATTGTCATGGTGTTGGTCAACATCTCAATGTTTAGGCAAATACCCAAAGACCCATGTTAATATTTTTCATAAAACTGTAACTATGTATTTGTGCAAATAAGCTGTGGTGAATGCCTGTGTCTGGGTTAAACTGGGAATGACCGTTCTATCGCCTTGGATGGGAAACAAAGACAGAATTGAATAGAGTCGTGTTGCATGTGATAGATGCAGTATAATGTTCTCTTTGAAAAGCAGTGAAGTAACAGCGAAGAGTTAAAAGAGCTGTCTAAGTAAATACAGTGGACATAACGAGACATGGCTAACGATGGAGGAATGAAATGTCACGGGTGTATCTGGTGTAGGTTTGTCCTTGTGGTTGTGTGTAAGGACGGGCCTGTGGCTGTCTGCACCAAAAACCTTTATTTCGCAGAGCTCCTCTTCTGAAAGTAGAGACCCATTTTTTGATGTACACAGTAAATGAAAACTAGGGCACTGAAGTGAAAGTGTAATACTGTACAGTCTGCCTCTGTTGTGCAACACTAGGAAGGACCCCACAAACAATACAATTGTTTGTTATCTTTAGCAAAAAAAAAAAAAAAATGTAGAAACAAGCAATGTTTTGCATTTGGATATTTGTCATGACCTTTTACCTTTAAGCTATAAAAAGAAAGAAAAAATGTAAATAAACTCACCCTTCATGTTGTTCGCTAATGAAACAAAACCTGAACAAAACCTAGACGAAAAGAATTTAAGTTACAGCAATAGGCACACTACAAAATGTGTCAAGGTTCTTTGATACTAATAAAATACTTTTTTAAATCCATAGACATTTCATATATTTATATATTTTTTGGTATATGGATCCAAAAATAGACATTTAAATCATATAGGGGAGGGAAATTAAAAATCCAAAGCTACGAATGGTTGTTCCCCTTCCCTGGAGAGAGAGAGAGGGGGGGGCAACTGGCCAATCCATACAGCGCAGTATAACACCCACTTTAGCTCGTTATACACGTACAGTCGTGATCAAGGCACAGGGATCTTCTTAGTCATTTTTCAATAAAGTTGTACAAAATAATACATTTTACAGTCTGTACAAGAATAATAGTTCAGCAGTAAATGAAAGAGATAAAGAGCCAGGGAAGGAAGAGGGAGGGGTAGGAGAGAGGGGTAGGGTAGGAGAGAGGGGTAGGGTAGGAGGGAGGGGTAGGACGGAGGGGTAGGAGAGGGGGGGGTAGGGTAGGAGGGAGGGGCAGGAGAGAGGGGCAGGGTAGGAAGAGAGGGGATAAGGGAAATGGAGGAAACCAAGGGGGGGGGGTTGATGGGAGAGTGACCATATGAGTAAAGATTAGTGTCCCATTTATCATTATCTTCCTCTTTTTTTAATTTCAGGATATTTTTTCTTTAAAAACATAACAAAGAGCATTGCCAGTAAAGTAACAGTGCATGGTATGTGGTGAAGTTAAGAGAGAGGATAGGGAGGAGTGAAAGAGGCGAGAGAGAGAGAGAGAGAGAGAGAGAGAGAGAGAGAGAGAGAGAGTGTGTGTGAGAGAGCGCACAGGGCACAATGGCACAACAGTCTACACAGACAAAACAAACCGTGGAGACAGAAACGGGGCTGATCAGACTTCTCTTAACTTATATGGTACTGTACTGTATATGAGCTTTGCACTCCGTTGTGTTCTGTGAACGTTGGCCTTTCTCCTTCCGCTGCTGTACCGACAAGGCAAAGTCATGTGACAATCCTGTGGGTGTCATGGTGTCCAAGCTCCACCAAATTCACATAAATATTCCCTTCCCCCAAACCCCGCTCACCATGATGCTTCTCTGGTTCATTGTCCGTCATTGAAATTGCTCCTGGTAGGTATCTTGGCTGTGATTCATTGAAAACACTGAGCCAGTCAATCTGTGGCTGCAGCCAGTAAGCAGCTAAGACTCAGGACTTGCTCAGTTCAGGACCAGTGACCATGCAGTCGAGTAAAAGCGTGGGGGGTTATTTTTCTGTATGCAAGCAGTTATGTGTAAACTGAGATTAAGTGTGCCTAAGAGTGTGTCTGTGTGTGTCAAAATATGAACGGAGGTTGTGAAAGAAAGACAGTCCGGTGCCATGTCAGTGTGCGTACTCGCGCCCGTGTGTGTGTGTGGTGAAATGGGTTCAAGTTTTGAGCACAGTGCTAAAATGCTGTGGAGTTCAGCTGATCTGGCTTGGATGTATTCTGTGTTTTGCAGTATTTCAATAGCAATTTCCATGTTGCGCTGTAGCTCTCATGTCTAGTTTGACTTCAGGAGTCCCCAAGAGCACACAGAGTCAGGGCGACAGGGGTGGGTTCCAGGGAAGGGGGAGGGGGGGGGGGGGGGGGTCAGGGAGGGACCGGAGGTCGGGGTTCCGAGTCTGTGTTGCAGTCCACTCCCATCACAAGAGCTCGTACTGCCGAAGGTGCATCCGCTGAATGATGTCCCGACAGTCGTTGAAGACCCGGCGGATGTTTTCCGTGTCGACTGCGCAGGTAAAATGGGGGTAACAATAGTGCCTGCCGTCTCCGCTGGCTGTGCTGATCCTCTGAAGAAGACAAAAAGAATCACAGTGAAGCACAATGAGACAAAATGTGCACTACCACCATTCAGGACATCATCCACTTGACTCAATAACAAATCTAACACTTACTGCACGTTAGCCTTCCGGCTAACTTATTCAATATGAGTAAGAGAAAGTCATCTCATTTGTCATCTTTTGTTGCGATTAGATACTATTTTGTAATCAATACCATAAGATTCCACGTAACATTAGCAGGGGAGACGTCGGAATGTCTGCACTTACCAGGAACTCATCTCGTATGAAGTACTTTGCCCTCGTGACACGCGGATCCTCCCCTGCTTCCGGTGTTGCTATAGAAGCGTGAGAGACTGAATGATGAGTGTTATGATTGGATTCTGGTACACCATCACACATTGTCAGTGCCACAGTTTGCTATGGCGATTACTTATCAGCCACAGGAAAGAACATTCAGGAGCCACCTACTGTGGCTAAAATCAGAAGCTGTGTGTGTGTGTGTGGTGTGTGTGTGGGTGTGTGTCTCACCATCATCCGGTGTGGTGTAGCGTGCAAACTCTGGGAAATACTCTTCGATTTTTGATTTCCCAGCCAACACCTTCTCCGCTAGCAGGTCCTGTTTGTTGAGGAATAGGATGACAGAGATGGTCCGCAGCCACCTAAAGAGACAAACACACAAGAGATGCTGGGTAAATACACTGGCAGAAAGCAGTCAGTGGTCCATTAGAGCGAGCAAATTAGATTAATGAGAGCATTTTAATAGAACAGAGGAATAGAATGAATCTTCATTGTTCGTGGATAGTGGGTGTCATGGGTTGTGCACGTTTCTCTGTGTGTGTCAGTGGAGGCTCCTCAGAGGAGGAAGGGGAGGACCATCCTACTCAGTAAATTTCATAAGTAAGAAGGGAAACGTAAAAAATAAAAACATTTTTAGATAAAACTATACTAAATATAATCACATCACCAAATAACTGATTAAAACACTGTTTTGCAATGAATGTCTACATTATCCTCAACAGCACCCTCTAGGGTAGCACTATCGTGTAGCCGGAGGACAGCTATTTTCTGTCCTCCTCTGGGTACATTAACTTCAATACAAAACCTAGGAGGTTCATGGTTCTCACCCCTTCCATAGACTTAAACAGTAATTATGACGACTTCAGGGGACGTACTTCAACCTATCAAAGCTCTATCAGCTGCAGTATGAACCGACATGCTGTCCACCCAATCAAAGGATCAGAAAATGAATCTACTACTGAAAGCATAAGCTGCAGCTAGCTAAGACTGCAGTGCATAAAGTGCGGTGAGTCGTTGACTCAGAGACAATTGTACAGTTTTGAACAAATTAATTTGTCAAATTAAGGAGAAGCAGCAGAGAGAGCTAGCTAGCTATATTGCTTTGTATGTTCTTTTCTTAGTTTACCTTTCTTTTAGTTAGAAAATGCATCTAATTTGGCCTACTCAGCAACCTGACTCAGAGAGGAATGCTACAGTGGGGAGAACAAGTATTTGATACACTGATGATTTTGCAGGTTTTCCTACTTACTAAGCATGTAGAGGTCTGTACTTTTTTATCATAGGTACACTTCAACTGTGAGAGACGGAATCTAAAACAAAAATCCAGAAAATCACATTGTATGATTAAGTAATTAATTTGCATTTTATTGCATGACATAAGTATTTGATCACCTACCAACCAGTAAGAATTCTGGCTCTCACAGACCTGTTAGTTTTTCTTTAAGAAGCCCTCCTGTTCTCCACTCATTACCTGTATTAACTGCACCTGTTTGAACTCGTTACCTGTATAAAAGACACCTGTCCACACACTCAATCAAACAGACTCCAACCTCTCCACAATGGCCAAGACCAAAGAGCTGTGTAAGGACATCAGGGGTAAAATTGTAGACCCGCACAAGGCTGGGATGGGCTACAGGACAATAGGCAAGCAGCTTGGTGAGAAGGCAACAACTGTTGGCGCAATTATTAGAAAATAGAAGAAGTTCAAGATGACGGCCAATCACCCTCGGTCTGGGGCTCCATGCAAGATCTCACCTCGTGGGGCATCAATGATCATAAGGAAGGTGAGGGATCAGCCCAGAACTACACAGCAAGACCTGGTCAATGACCTGAAGAGAGCTGGGACCACAGTCTCAAAGAAAATCATTAGTAACACACTACGCCGTCCTGCAGCGCACGCAAGGTCCCCCTGTTCAAGCCAGTGCATGTCCAGGCCTGTCTGAAGTTTGCCAATGACCATCTGGATGATCCAGAGGAGGAATGGGAGAAGGTCATGTGGTCGGATGAGCCAAAAAAAAATGCTTTTTGGTCTAAACTCCACTCGCCGTGTTTGGAGGAAGGATGAGTACAACCCCAAGAACACCATCCCAACCGTGAAGCATGGAGGTGGAAACATCAATCTTTGGGGATGCTTTTCTGCAAAGGGGACGATGGATGGGGCCATGTATCACGAGATCTTGGCCAACAACCTCCTTCCCTCAGTAAGAGCATTGGAGATGGGTCGTGGTTGGGTCTTCCAGCATGACAACGACCCGAAACACACAGCCAGGGCAACTAAGGAGTGGCTCCGTAAGAAGCATCTCAAGGTCCTGGAGTGGCCTAGCCAGTCTCCAGACTTGAACCAAATATAAAATCGTTGGAGGGAGCTGAAAGTCTGTTTTGCCCAGCGACAGCCCCAAAAACCTGAAGGATCTGGAGAAGGTCTGTATGGAGGAGTGGGCCAAAATCCCTGCTGCAGTGTGTGCAAACCTGGTCAAGAACTACAGGAAACGTATGATCTCTGTAATTGCAAACAAAGGTTTCTGTACCAAATATTACATTCTGCTTTTCTGATGTGTCAAATACTTATGTCATGCAATAAAATGCAAATTAATTACTTAAAAATCATACAAAATCTGGATTTTTGTTTTAGATCCCGTCTCTCACAGTTGAAGTGTACCTATGACAAAAATTACAGACCTCTACATGCTTTGTAAGTAGGAAAGCCTGCAAAATCGGCAGTGTATCAAATACTTGTTCTCCCCACTGTATTTATGTTAGCTAGCTGGCTAAGACTATCCAACACTGCAACTCCTTCAAGTCAAGGTAAGCTGTCGTTTTTACTAACCTTTTTACTAACCGTTGTGACTACTAAACTGCTTGCTGTACACTACTGTGTGATTGTACACATGGATTGGATTGAGTATACTAACGCCTTAGTTCTAGTTTGTCGACTATAACATTAATACAGTGGAGAACCGTGACTATAGGACCTAGGCCTTCAGAGGAACCAAAAATCTTCCAATACGTTGCATCAAACTGCAAAATAACATTACCTTTCAAACTTATTTCTGTTTCTTAAAAGAGGATGCTAACAAATTAGCAACAACATCCCACCTTAAAGTTGAAAACAGCTGCTGCAGCCACCATCGTCTCATTACTGCAACACAAGCTAGCTAACGTTACTAGTGTAAAAGGCTCTGCATGGTCAATCCGATATCTGAAGTGGCATTTACTGCGATCATGCAGCCTCCACAGACGTCAGGGCTTTATGTTTGTACAGAACGTACCGCCCCCCACCTACAGTCAACCAATCATGTCAATGCGGAGCACTCCACATTGTTACAAAATGTGTGCGATGGCGATGCGGTATGGAGCTTGATTTTGCCTCTACGTGCCTCCGGAGGCTCTGAAATTGAATCACACCCTCCATACGAAGCCTCCGACCACATTTTCAGATCAAGCATAAATAGGCTTTTATAGCATGGGAAACTACTGCTTGCGCCACTGATGACTTTCTCTTGTGCTCTTAGTAGTGACATCAAAGATGTTGTAACTAAAACAAGATGGGAACGACAGGCTGTGGTCTAATTGGAACAAAATGAGTCAGTGGGCAAACCGAGCCAAGCAGGAGCTAGCGAGATCATATTGGCGTGTTCTAGTATGCATTTTCATATTTCCTGTTAAGGGAACGCCTATTCTGTGACGTGCCCATGTGCAATAACTCAATTCACATTGCACTCCTAAACACTTTAAAAAAACAAACTTTTAACTTTTGCAATCTGTTCATAACAGATTCTAGTTTGGGAACAGAAAACTGTATTGAGATTTTAAAAATAAAATCGATGACAATGTCCAGAATGTTGGCCAAAATCCATCTCGTTCCATCTTCTCCCACTGCCAGCCATTGGGCTTCCTCTCACTACCATATTTGGTAGTGAGTGGAAACGCCAAACAGATGCCGGTGAAATATCTGTTTATTTGTTCTCTTTTTACGGGCCCACCCATTGCAAGTCAAAATATGATTGTTTAATTCCACTGTCACTCCAAAATTCTGCTCTAATACAGTTGTATGGCAGAGGCCTTCTGTCCTAGCCAATGGCTGGCTGAGCAAGCTAGATTTCTCTACCTAAAGACTACCAAAGAAAATCCTGATTATATATCTCCTTTTTTAATTTATTTATTATTTGAAAAGGTAACCTTTATTTAACTAGGCAAGTCAGTTAAGAACAAATTGTTATTTACAATGACGGCCTACCCCAGGCCAAACCCGGACGACGCTGGACCAATTGTACGCCGCCCTATGGGACTCCCAATCACAGCCGGATGTGATACAGACTGGATTCGAACCAAGGACTGTAGTGATGCCTCTTGCACCGTGATGCATTGCCTTAGGACCGCTGCGCCACTCTTCACTACCATCCCTTCTCTTTCCAATACAAACTGAAGATATGAAATCAGAAGATCTTTAAAATGATTGTAAAGCTGAAATAGAAAAACATGAAGTCCACAAGCGAAGGGTAAAGGGTGAGAGGAGAGCGTGTAGAAGCGAGAACAACAGACAAGTTCCCTACTTTTTCGGCTCTTCCACAACCAAAACGTGTTTACGTTCACTAACAGTCAATTACCGTGAGACTGGCAATTCTTTTGCATGACAATAACCCAGCTTTCAAAATCTCATGACCACCACAGTCCTAGGAGGGACCTACCTGACTTTTGTCCAACAGAAGCTCTGGTTTAAGTGGACTAATGATTAACCCCCAAATTAGTCAGATGCAGGCAACGGTATGCGAGGCGTTACTGAATGTGTCACTCACTGTCTGACCGCCCTGATTACTCCGATTTGTCTCTCAACCTGTGCACCTACGTTATAAACTTTCATTTTGTAGGCTAGGTTGCTGCAACCTCATGATGGGTATAGGGAAAATCATGTAGTAGCCTAAACCTGAGCTGGGTGAATGGAATATGAATGACTGACAGTCATCCAATATGCTGTAATAGAAAAGAAAAGCACTCTGAACGGCACCGACCGCCACTGGTGTGTGCGTGCATTTGTGCGTCACCTGTTGTTCCAAATGTTCTTGAATAGATTGAGAGCCTCCTGTAAACGGTTGGTCTGATTGTCCTCCCGGATCACCATGTTGTAGCTGCTACTGGCCACCACAAAAATAATGGCTGTTACATCTAGTGGGGAAGACAGAGGGAGGAAGGGCACAGGCAAACTGGTTTTGTAAACGGCAATCAATGACACAGTCAAAAGGCACTTCGGGTTTAAGCCTAAGATCGAAACACACAGTTATAGCAGAAAAGCGATGGTAGGAAAATACGGGAAGCCTTTAGAGGAACGAGAATACAGAATAAGACCCTTCTAAACTAAAAATGATCTATAAAATGAGATCCAAATTGTGAGTTACTCTCTATTGGGTTGGCCAGATCAAATGGAAAAACAAATGTTACCATTAAAGCACTGGATCCATTTCCGACGTTCATCCCTTTGCCCACCAACATCAAACATGCTGTTGAAGAAATGGCAAAGTGAGACAAATGCCACACACTACCACCTTGTGGCGTAGTGATGAATCACATGTTCGCTGCACTGTATGGACTCGTAAACGTCTGCAGGGCCGGGTTGGAGATTTCTCTTTGAGCATTGTACTAATAACCGAATGCGATGATAACCCTGGGTTATACTCACTGGAAATTTACTTTGTCCACCTGAAATCTGGTTTCAAAGATCCCAGAGGTGAGCACTCGGCATCTCAGTAGGTCCTGAGAGATGACAAAAGACAGACTGGAGTCATTCATCTGCTTTATATTTATCAATATCAATCAATATTATGAAAAGTTGATGATAGAGTACAGTAGGCATGTCTCTGGCCAAAAGTAGTGCACTATACAGGGAATAGGGTGTAATTATAATGGCGCCGTAGGGGATGGCTGTCATTTCTACAGGCTCCTAACCAACTGTGCTATTTTGTTGTTTTTTCCCCGCATTGTTTTAACTTATTTTGTATACAATGTTGCTGCTACCGTCTCTTATGACAGAAAATAAAATCTGGACAGAACAGCGATTACTCACCTCAAAACAGGACGAAATTGTGTTATTTAATGAGTCATACGTTAAGGACATACTGCTTTCCTGAAACCAGGCCTAAATTCCCATCATTCCCATGAAGAAAAGACGGAAATACAAGGGTCGGGGTGACTTGTGAGAGTTCTTCGGAGAGTGGGTAAACTGCCACTACCATGCGTACTATTGGCCAACGTGCAATCATTGGGGGGGAACTGGGTAATCTACGATCAAGACTATCCTACCAACGAGACATTAAAAACTAATATCTTATGTTTCACTGAGTCGTGGCTGAACGATGATACGGATAATATAGAGGTGTCTGGGTTTTCCGTGCATCGGCAGGACAGAGCAGCTACGTCTGGTAAGATGAAGGACGGGTGTGTGTGTCTATTTGTCAATAACTGCCGGTGCGTGATGTCTAATATCAAAGAAGTCTCAAGGTATTGCTCACCTGAGTACCTCATGATAAGCTGTTGTTCACACAATCTACCAAGAGAGTTCTCATCTATATTACTCGTAGCCGTTCATTTACCACAACAAACCGATGCTGGCACAAAGACCGCACTCAACGAGCTAACAAGAAAATGCTCATCCAGAAGCGGCACTCCTAGTGGCCGGGGACTTTAATGTAGGCAAACTTAAATCCGTTTAACCTCATTTCTACCAACATGTCATGTGACACCAGAGAGAGAGAAAATAATTATTAAAAAATCCCTCTAAACCACCGTTACTCCACACAGAGACGCATACAATGCTCTCACTCTCCCTCCAGTTGGCAAATCTGACCATAATTCTATCCTCCTGATTCCTGGAGGAAGTACCAGTGACTCGCTCAATACGGAAGTGGTCAGATGACACGGATGCTATGCTACAGGACTGTTTTGCTAGCACAGACTGGACTATGTTCTGGGGTTCATCTAATGGCATTGAGGAATGTACCACCTCAGTCACTTGCTTCATCAATAATTGCGTCGACGACATCGTCCCCACAGTGACCGTACATACATATTCCAACCAGAAGCCATGGATTACAGGCAACATCTGCGGGACACTAATCCGGACGCTTATAGGAAATCTCGCTATAGCCTCAGATGAACCATCAAACAGGCAAAGCGTCAATACAGGACTAAAATGTAATCCTACTACACCGGCTAGCTTCCAACACTCTACTCAACAAACTGGATGCAGTCTATCACAGTGCCAACCGTTTCGTCACCAAAGTCGAAAACACTACCCACCGTTGCGACCTGTTCGCTCTCGTTAGTTGGAGCTTCCAACACTCTACTCAACAAACTGGATGCAGCCTATCACAGTGCCAAACGTTTTGTCACCAAAGTCGAAAACACTACCCACCGTTGCGACCTGTTCGCTCTCGTTAGTTGGAGCTTCCAACACTCTACTCAACAAACTGGGTGCAGCCTATCACAGTGCCAACCGTTTTGTCACCAAAGTCCCATACACTACCGACCGTTGCGACCTGTTCACTCTCGTTAGTTGGCCTTGCTTCATACTCATCGCCAAACCCACTGGCTACAGGTTATCGACAAGTCTCTGCTAGGTAATGCCTCGCCATATCTCAGCTCACTAGTCACCATAGCAGCACCAACCCGTAGCACGCGCTCCAGCAGGTATATCTCACTGGTCATCCCCAAAGCCAATTCCTCCTTTGGTTGTCTTTCCTTCCAGTTCTCTGCTGCCAATGATGGGAACGAACTGCAAAATTCTCTGAAGCTGGAGACTCATATCTCCCTCACTAGCTTTAAGCACCAGCTGTCAGAGCAGCTCACAGATCACTGCACCTGTACATAGCCCATCTGTAAACAGCCAATCTACCTACCTAACTCATCCCCATACAGTTTTTATTTATTTATCTTGCTCCTTCCCACCCAAGTATCTCTACTTGCACATTCATCTTCTGCACATCTACCATTCGAGTGTTTAATTGCTATATTATAATTACTTCACCACCATGGCCTATTTATTGCCTTAACTCCCGTATCTTACCTCATTTGCACTCACTGTACATAGACTTGCTTTCATTTGTTCTACTGTATTATTCACTATGTTTTGTTTATTCCATGAGTAACTCTGTGTTGTTGTATGTGTCGAATTGCTATGCTTTATCTTGGCCAGGTCGCAGTTGCAAATGAGAACTTGTTCTCAACTAGCCTACCTGGTTAAATAAAGGAGAAATTAAAAATTAAAAACATTTTTTGTCCCCTCCTGTACTCAGTGTTCACCCACGACTGCGTGGCCAAGCACGACTAACACCATCATTAAGTTTGATGACGACACAGTGGTAGGCCTGATCACCATGACAACGATGAGAAATTCGATAGGGAGGTGGTCAGAGACCTGGCAGTGTTGTGCTAGGACATCAACCTCTCCCTCAATGTGAGCAAGACAAGGGAGCTGTTCGTTGACTACAGGAAAAGGCGGGCCGAACAGGCCCCCGTTAACATCGACAGGGCTGTAGTGGAGTGGGTCGAGAGTTTCAAGTTCCTTGGTGTCCACCAACAAACTATTATGGTCCAAACACACCAAGACAGTCATGAGGAGGGCAGGACAACACCTTTTCCCCCTCAGGAGACTGAGAAGATTTGGCATGGGTCCCCAGATCAAAAAGTTCTACAGCTGCACCATCGAGAACACCCTGACCGGTATGGCAACTGCTCCGCATCTGACCGTAAGGCACTACAGAGGGTAGTGCATACGGCCCAGTACATCACTGGAGCCAAGCTTCCTGCCATCCAGGACCTATATACTAGACGGTGTCAGAGGAAGGCGAAAAAAAATTGTCAACGACTCCAGTAACCCAGGTCATACTGTTCTCTCTGCTACCGCATGGCAAGCTGTACCGGAGTGCCAAGTCTAAGTCCAAAAGGCTCATTAACAACTTCTACCCCCAAGCCATAAGACTGCTGAACAATTAATCAAATGGCCACCCAGACTATTAACATTGACACCCCCTCCCTTTATTTTTACACTGTTGCTACTCGCTGTTTATTATCTATGCATAGTCACTTTACCCCTACCTACAAATTGCCTCATATAACCTGCACATTGACTCGGTACCGGTACCCCCTGTATATAGCCTCGTTATTCTTTTTTTATTGTGTTACTTTTTTATTTATTTTTATTTTTTACTTTCGTTTATTTAGTAAATATTTTCTTAACTATTTCTTGAACTGCATTGATGGTTAAGGGCTTGTAAGTAAGCATTTCACGGTAAGGTCTACACCGATTGTATTTGGCACATTTGACAAATAAAGTTAGATTTGAGATGTATCCCAGGGTCTCTGGTAATGGCGGCATTGAGACCACGGGAACTCACCTGATCAGTGGGAGTGTAGTCACTCTGCTTCACAATATCAATCTTGTCTAGAAAGCTGAGAAGAAAGAAACAGAGATTCAGAAGGATGAACATGACAAAATGGCGGAATTCCCATCAACAGTTAGCAGGGGCAGTGAGTGAGCCTTAGGGGAAGCTTTTCTGTGTGGGGACAGGTAGAAACCACTGAGTTCAATAGCATTATATAGACCTGTGTGTTTCTCCAACTATCTTTGTGCTAGAGAGAGACTAACCTGCAGTAAGCCATCACACCTTCCTCTTTGGAGGCCATTTTAGATAAACTAGGACTTGCGAAGTAAGAGTTGAGACAGCAATTCTTTTATTTTACCTTTATTTAACTAGGCAAGTCAGTTAAGAACAAATTCTTATTTTCAATGACGGCTTAGGAACAGTGGGTTAACTGCCTGTTCAGGGGCAGAACGACAGATTTGTACCTTGTCAGCTCGGGGGTTTGAACTTGCAACCTTCCGGTTACTAGTCCAACGCTCTAACCACTAGGCTACCCTTCCGCCCCACAGAGGCTGTATGTAAAATTAAAGTCGCTTGGGAACAGGTTTTTATGTCCCAATACCTTGGCATCTGGTTTGTTTTCTGATAAGTAAAACTCAGCAATGAATCCATTTGTTTTAATTTAAGCTATTACATAAAATACTTGCCACAAAAAGAAAGGTCAATATATGGGGCATTGAAAAGTTAGCCTTGTGCCACGAGGAAACAGAATCAATAGAGCATCTTTTCTGGTATTACTCATCGGTGGCTCGCTTTTGGACTCAGGTCCAGGAATGGTTGTTATGTTATAATATCAGGATTCAGATGGATTTGAAAACTGTACTGTTAGGGGATCTGAAAAACCGTGACCAGTCAAATGGGAAATATTATTATTATACTCTTAGATAAAGTATTTATTTTAGGGCAATATCAGTATAACATTTGAGAAATAGGGAGGTTCAGGACCCTCGTAAGACATCACCAGTAAAATGGAGGGATGTATTTGTAAAAGGAAGTAGCAAAATGGCACTATACTGAGAAAGATGGGTTAGTCTGTGGACATCTGTGTTGGAGGTAGGATCACAGTGAATGGTGGATTTCGCCGCTGTGGGTGAAAATCCAGCACTTGCAGAAAGAGTAAATTAGGAATATATGTAGAATTATTTAACTACACATACATAAAATATTGTTGTCCGTTAGTGAACTTGAAAGCTGATTCAAATCAGTGTCAGCTAACTGAGCAGCCAGTTATTAACATCCTAGGGACCAGTGTTGGTCCAGGTCAGGAACCAGGGGGGTGGAGAGAAACGCTAGCATACATTTGTAGAGACACTTACAGATTATAGGAACGGCAATGGTTCCAGACCTGTAGTCATACCGACTTTGAAACGAATGTCCCATTCCAATGCATACGTTAACAACTGATATTTCACTTGGGTTTAAACAGTCCCTATAGAGAGTGGCTAATACAACTGAACGTCACAAACAGGGTGTGACAGACAAAATGCTGGCTTGGTCTCACAGGCCTACTTAACACAGAGGAATGCCGAGCCTCTGGATAACCAGGAATGTGACATGGTGGGATGGAATGGGGCAGGCCTAACTACAGGTGAGCCATGGCAGGAATGAGTCGGCACTCACTGGGAGAGACCTAAGAACCTAGAGGGCTAGAACTAGGCGATATAACAAATTCATTTTAAATGTATGTTTTTGCGTGACAATCCAAATGCCTGTATGGCAAAAATCGAGATTGTTAGTTTTTAGCGCTTGTCCGCTTGTACTCATGTCATATATTTTGGTCTCGTCTCCTTCGCTCCTCTGTGCACCTTCCCATTTACACCAGAGATCTTAATATGACGAGATGCACGTCTCCACCCTAACAATGGGAGTCCGAAAGTCAGAGGCGACAAACTTATGTCCAAAATAAGCTCATAGAAAATGATTTGCCTTATCTAAGACTTTGTGCGAGAATGAAACCTCTCGCGTCGCCTCTTCCTCTATGGTTTACACACACCAAGTCCCTCCCTCCCTTTGCCTCTCACGCCATCAAGTTTAAGAGATCAGGTATTCCTCTCTGACAAGCGTCTTCCGGTTTCAACGGGCTATTTTTGCATTTCAGGTTTGGTCCAACAGAATCGGTTATATAGACACCAAAACACATTCAGACATTATTTTACCGTAATCGAGGATAACTCAACTTTTCAAACTACACCCGTTTTATGTCTCAACTACTCAAATTGCGCACAGAGCAGACACTACTAAAACGAGAGTATCAATGAACATTGATTCTGGAAAAATGAATGCGCAGTTTGTCGCGTGCGGCATTGGTGCACTGCTATAAGTATTTTAGTCAAATACTTGTATACTAGCTGTCTAGTCTTTTTATAAATATGCAATAAGCATAAAACACAATTATACAAGGAATTGACAACTCCTTCTCTTTGAGAAATAAGGTAGGCCAATTGATTTCAACATCTGAACAAAGTGGACAGGCATTCATAATGTTCATAACAATTGTGTGTTCATACTTCAACTCTTCAACCTTGTTCGCGAGCACATATATCCAAATTGGCTAAACTTTAAATAAAGATTAGCTGGCTGATCACTAGCTCGGGGGCTTGAGAGATTGTCGATGAGACTTGTTTTAATTTTCTATAGCCAGATACCTGCTACAAAAAGTGATTCATTACTAGTGAATGTGTATTATGCATGGTTCTAGTTAAATGTATACCAAAAAGGACATTTTCATATACAGACTTGAAAGCCAGATCAGTGATGATTGCAAAAAAAAAAAACAGGTTAATTAAACAATTTTGATAAACTAATTACATTAGTGGGTCTTGTAGTTGTGGGAGGCTTATAACTTCACTCTGAATTCAATAGATTATCGCTGACTGTTTGAAATGCAGTGTATTTGACCTTTAAAATTGGACAACAACGCTTAGAGAAAATATTTTAAATCTAGATATGTATTGTGGATCACCCATAAAAAAGTGATCTGATTTTTAGGCCATATCACCTAGCTCTAACTAGGACAAACACAGAGAGATTGTGTGTGTGTACGTGCACATTTAACCATTCTTTGTTATGGCAACAAAGATGGCCAGAGATAACTATGCAGACTCCAGAAGATTAACGCTCTTTTCCTTTCCTGCTCGTTATAGAATAAATGTTGTAAAAGCTGTAAACTCTCCTTCCACAAAGGTTCACACTCACAAACTTGACCTGGCCCACCGGCCTGAACCCAAAAGACAAACAGAAAGTAGTGACATTACAGAGCAGATTCTAAAATAGCTCCCTGGCCTCCAGCACAGTTGCCATAGAGACAGAACCACAGGCTCTATAAATAGACTATCAGCTCAAAATCTTGTGTGACTAGAGTAGCCAGGGAGAGAAAGAAAAGGGAAGAGAACAGGGGGGGGCGGCGAGTGAGAGAAAGAGGGACTGGGAGAGAGGAAGCAGGAAAGTGAGTGAAAGAAAGAGCAGGAGTGTGAGGTAGTGAGAGAGTGAATGGGGGAGAGGGAGGGGCCAAAACTGGACTGGACCATCTGAACCACCTGAAGGGGTTGTCCTAGACTGTTAAGTAACACAATCAAATACACAGCACTGTTTCTTCAAGCATGGGCACATATTTTTTTATACAATCAGCTCAAAATCAAACTCCACGAGGGATGCACTGATGACATTTTTGTCCGATATCGATATTTTTCTTGCCAAAAATAACTATATAAAACATTTGAGCGGCCTTTCAAGCATTCTAGTACAGTTAAATAGTTGAAACACGCAGCAAAAATATATTTTTGTTCAGTGTGTGTGCAGTTACGCATGTCCCCATTACCAGTAAAACCTCATCAAAACCTATTTCTTTCACTTGCTGTGCCGTTTCGTTGTTCATTTGTTCAGTCGTTCCATTCCCAAAGAGGATTTCATCGTACATGTCAAGCAGTGAAGTTTCAGCTCTGTCTGTGGCCTCTTCTGTTGTGGGTCCTCTTCGTCGGTGCGCACTGTCATTGTGTCCGATTCCATCTCGTCCAGCTGTGTCTAACATTTCACGTTAACCCTGTTTCTTGTCTGCATCGAAGTAGCGGTCCTTGAACCTAGCATTGAGCATGGAAGTAGCGGTCCTTGTTACCTAGCATCAAGCATGGCGGAGACACAGTAAAGAGGCTCAGAGAGAATGCCACCGAATCACTTGTAAAAGTACTCTACTAGAGGCTGTGAACAAGTTAACCTCACGGTCTGTTGGCAGTTTTGTTGAGCAGGTGTTTCAATGCCATGACAGAGGGTATCACGTCTGCTGCAGACGCAGTCAAACTTCTTTCTCCAGTCAGTTGTTTGAATGGAGCTAGGAGTGTCTTCATGTTTCAAACATGTTCTCAAATGCCATTGAAATGGCAGCAGCGGTATGAGAACCAGCACATTATTGAGCATGCAATACGGCTTTCCTCAGTACGAAATCCTCGTCCACCCACTGTGCTGTCAGACTCAGCATGCTCAGGGGGCTGACATCGCTGGTCCAAATATCAGTCGTGAAGCTAATAGCAGTGACACCCATTGCAAGTAGAATACTGTGTAACTCCAGTAGGGCAACACCTGAAAAATACCACCTACTTGGTAGTGTGCACCGGGTCTCGAAGTGCTCCACCAGTCAGCAAAAGCCAACATCATCCACGACAGAGAACAGTTGATTGTCAAGGGGAATATATACCATTATTTTGCCATTAATGGATTTCGCCTTTTGAGTTGTCCCGATGAAATGTCCTTACTCGTTCAAAACTACTGCTCCACTTTAGTTGTTGGAAGTGTGCACTTCGGTCTTTCTCTGCTTTTGTTCCAAGTAGCCGCCTTAACGTCTGGGGGTGATGCACGTTCAAATGAGTAATTAGGTTTCTGGTATTGAAAGATTTGACTTTCTCCCCTCTGGAAATAATAGCGGCACAAACGTTGCATATGGCCTTTCTGTGATCTTCCTTTGAAACGTCAAAACAGATCCACCCGGCAGACGTTATGGGCCTGGTTAGGAACGCTGTGTTGCACGCGTAGTGCAGTATGTGTCGTGGCGTCATTACGTCATGTGCCTACGTAATGCTTTGACATCGGTTTTGCACATCGGCGTTGAACTAGACATCGGGCCGTGCATCCCTAACACCACCATAACAGATTTAACTCTGAGGCGCCAGTCACTGTGGTTAAGTGGTGTACTACCCCCCCCCCCCCACCACCTATCCAACCGCTGGTGAAATCTCTGCTTACCCCTTATGACTCAGAACCTGCCATTTTTGGTCCCTGTCGCTGCAAATATCCTACATCACAGATGCGGAGACGGAGCCACACAACAGTTGAGAGAGAAAGCATGAAGGAGAGGAAAAGAAAGTGTGTGAGAACGCGCAAGCGAGTACGAGGGAGCGCGTGGAGTGAGAGAGTACTAGGGAGAGAGGCAGAGACACACACATAGGCAGAGAGTGGTGGCATTGTTGATGCAGACAGCTCGGGGGATGTCATACTGTGGTGTGTGCGCACTGAGACGCGATGGGGAGCTGCAGGGTAACTTCCATGACAGAGCTCGCTATCACACAGCACTTCCTGGGTCCTTTTACACAGACCCTCAGCCACAGCAATAGGAACACAAAGAAATTTAAGGGCCATTTTTTCAGGCAGGACCCTTTGTCCGTTATGTTGCCAGGTGTCACAGAAAACCAGAATAGTCTCACAAGGAAATTGCTTTGCACAATAAAGTTTTGATGAAATTGAATACGTTTCAGATTGGGTAGTGTGCTATACTATACGTGCCCCTAATCTTTGGCCTAGACTGTTTATGTTCAACAACACAGGCCTGTATAAGGGCACTGGAGCTACTAAAGACTGCTGGTCCTCTCTCGGCATGTGGTGCAGGGCATACTTACTACTGCGCACAGTCGATCAGCTGGTACTCATTGGATCTCTCAAAACACACCCTCACGCCCTCGTCCTGCCAGAGAGTCTTCGCATTCTCATAAAACTCCTGAAAGGGAGAAATAAAAGGGAGAAATAGTATGTGAGAGGAAGAGAGAGAGGGGGGGGATCAATTGAATTAAAGCAGGTCGAGAAAGAGGACACTGTCCATCCATGCAGTGGTTTGAGGGCACTGAGATGTGCGGCCTCTTTTGTTGACACCACATGCTGTGTGCTTTGTGCTTGGCTAGAGCGTGTGTACATGTAGAATAGGTAAATAGGGGTGGGAAGAATTACATTCCAATGGGGCAGCACACCTATTAGGGATCTGGCATTTATTGACTGGAGAACAGGTTCTGTGGCCAGTGAGGGTAACGGCCAAGGGGAGCTTCAATATAGGAAAAACCAAGTGACATTAGTCAGGCCGTTTGAAATGACAGATTGTGCCTTAAAAGTTAAAAACAAGGCATGTTTTTCAACATTTCCTTCAACGAGGAGAAATTAAGATTGCGTATGGTCGACAGGCTTAGGAGGGTCATCTTTGACAGGTATCACAGACTTAAACCCTAAATAATCACGTTAAAATCCCATATAAATATTGAATGAAACCTTTTTCATTACTTTGACTCGGCAAACAAAAGTGGTGCAGGTGTAAACAGGGGAGTCAACTCATATCGAATGGCTAATCTGTTACATCCTTGTTTGATATCTTTCGCATAAAGTGGGAATGCCCACATAGCTTATCAACATTGAGGGCCAAAAAGGCACATGGAAAGGTAGATAGTCTCAAATCTCCCTTCGTCCTCGTCCATTTGGACCTTGAAGGTAAACAGGAAACTGTGTCCTGTATAAAATAAAGGCTTCTGGACAACTAGACTATTGTGGAACAATTGGGCCACACACACACACACACACACACACACACAAACATAACATTTTGCTTTCGCTGCCCAGCATATTTGTCCCACTTTTTTGTCTGGCTTTGGGTTACCCTGAAATCCCTGCATCCACTCCATAAAGAAAGAGCACTCATTATGTGTCTTAGTAACAGAGTCCTCCTTTATCATCAGTCATGCGCTTAAGAGAAAAATAACTCCCCTGCTAACTCCTTATTGCATTACAGCAGCCAAACCAGAAGCCTTTGGGGCCACAACTCAGTGCTATATTGTTTGCCTCCGCTCACCGGCTTTGCAGTGTTCGGGAAGCTACTCTGAAAATACAGTTTACCATGCTGCCAATTACTTCACTCTGGAAGAAGAAGCTACACTAAGGCTACCCTTTAAAAAAGTAGTTTCATTAACTAAAGTTACTTTGGGAAGAGTAGTCCACTACATCCAAACTACTTACTTCTAAATCTGGAATGTCAGACTACAAATTGCAAGAATAGATCACTCTGAAGTCAGATGTTAACAGATTATGTGATTTAGCCTATTACACAGAAAAACGATGTTTTAAGTCAGAATTAGGCAGGTCTAATGCCTGAAAAAGAAAGGAAATCTTTGCCAACCTCACCCATATTTCCTTTTTTAAACATTTTTAATTTTTAAAAATCATTTCCACTTCATCCTTTGAGATGGCCTTTTTCAAATACACAAATGTTGTTTTTGCAACAACAAAACCTATCACAGGGAGCTTGATCTTCCTTTAACTATAATTTTATTTTGAAGCAAAGGGACAAATTGTCAAGTTGAGGTTTATCAGAAGGCCATGGCTCCGTTTCCATGGCTGGTTGCTTTTACCTGGTTTCTAAAACGACAATCTATAACGTAGCACGTGCTACTCAAAAACCTTGTGCAATATGTGGCTGAATGGGAATCTCCTCACTAACGTTCCACCTGTATGGTCGACACAGTATCTTCATGTAGCGAGAGACATGGGAAAGGAATTGCCTGGTAGCTTTGCATTTTAGAAAACTGACATTTTATTGGCGTCCACACAACCTATAAGACTTCCATTATCATCAGCTGAGAAATCAGCTGTCCGAAAATAAAGCCCATACCACAACAAAGATGACATCTTAAAACACGAAATGAACTAGAAGTGAATAGCCCGGACAGTAGATAAATGTACAAACTACCCCCAGAAACACCCACATCGAAAGGCCGCCTCCTTTTCCTCATCCTTTCTTTTTTTCTACGTGTACTCTGAGATCAGGTGACCAGTAGAACCGGTTTCATCTCCACCCTGGGGGGTGCCAGAGAGGAGGGAGGGAGAGATACACTGTCTGACCTTAACGCCTGATGGAGGGGAGTTGGGGGGGGACTCGAAATCAGAGATCCAAAAACCACAGAGCAAGGCAGCAGACAATCACATCGCCTTCACATGTGGCCCTACACACCCAAACTCAGAGAGCGATGTTATGGCAGGTGTGCTAGGCCCAGAAGAAAGACAAAGCAATCTTCAATGACCGTCTACGGTGCAATGGTAGGGATGCAACCACTCAACTGTAACCGATCACTTTGCATCAGCCGAAGACTCGTACGTGGACCTAAATTAACACGTAGCAACAGCAAAATGTATGCAAAGCATTAACCAATCCGTAGTTTTAATTTCGATGGATTTCTCGATGCTTTGGGAAACTTAGTTACACGTTGATCACAGGAACCTTGTAAATGTTTTTATGATTGAATAGTGTGCGCCACCGAACACTGCAAGCCGGTAAAACTCACCGTGGCGCACACTATTCAATCAAAAAAACATTTACAAGGTTCCTGTGAACAACGTGTAACTAAGTTTCCCAAAGCATCAAGAAATCCATTAGAAATGCAATTCAATGGCCTATGTTTTTGACTTATGCAGAACCCTGCTACCTGCTTAACTGTTACAGAGTCCTTACGTCCCTTCCGGCGAAGTCCTACCAGAAAGCACTCTGTTTGTTCAGGTGTGGGTCCCAGTGGGACTATGACACGTGGGTCCCAGAGAGATATTTAGGGGCGTTAAAAGGCAATCAGTGTCAGTGGTACTCAGAGACCTCCAGGCCTTCCCTCAGGGCAGTCCATTAGTTAACAGGCATCCCATAGAGGCCCTAACTGCTAATTACTACTGTACTGTACCACATCCCAGAGCTACCAGTACCATGAGGCTGGCACCTGCAACAGGGACTGCTGGATGGGCCTTCCTAAGGGAACATGACCAGCATGTACAGTGCCTTTAGAATGTATTCACACCCCTAGACCGACCCCCCCCCCCCCCCCCCTGCCATTTTGTTGTGTTACAGCCAGAATTTTAAAATGGTTTACTAGCCTCCACACAATACTCCATAATGTCAAAGTGGAGTCAAGCTTTTCGAAATGTTTACACAAATCTAATTATCTGTACGGTAACCTCAGTCGAGCAGTGAATTTCAAACACAGATTCAACCACAAAGACCAGGGAGGTTTTCCAATGCCTCACAAAGAGGCCTATTGGTAGATGGGTAAAAAAAATAAAAAGCAGACATTGTATATCCCTTTAAGCATGAAGTCACTAATTGCACTTTGGATGGTGTATCAATACACCCAGTCACTACAAAGATACAGTCGTCCTTCCTAACAATGTTGCCGGAGAGGAAGGAAACTGCTCAGGGATTTCACCATGAGGCCAATGGTGACTTTAAAACAGTTACAATAGTGGCTGTGTTTGGAGAAAACTGAGGATGGATCAAGAACATTGTTACTCCACAATACTAAACTAATTGACAGAGTGAAAAGAAGGAAGCCTGTACAGAATAAAAATATTCCAAAACATGCATCCTGTTTGCAACAAGGCACTAAAGTAATACTGCTAAACATGTGGCAAAGCAATTCACTTTTTGACCTGAACACAGTTATGTTTGGGGCAAATCCAATTCATTACCGAGTACCACTCTCCCAATTTTCAAGCATAGTGGTGGCCGCATCATGTTATGGGTATGCTTGTAATCATTAAGGATTCTGGACTTTTTCAGGATAAAAAAAGAAACGGAATTGAGTCAAGCACAGGCAAAAACCTAGTTCAGTCTGCTTTCCACCAGACACTGGGAGATTAATTTACATGTCAGCAGGACAGTAACCTAAAACACAATGCCAAATCTACACTGGAGTTGCTTACCAAGAAGACAGTGAACGTTCCTGAGTGGCCGAGTTACAGTTTCTAAATATACTTGAAGATCTATGGCAAGACGGGCGGCAGGGTAGCCTAGTGGTTAGAGCGTTGGACTAGTAACCGGAAGGTTGCTGACAAGGTACAAATCTGTCGTTCTGCCCCTGAACAGGCAGTTAACCCTCTGTTCCTAGGCCGTCATTGAAAATAAGAATTTGTTCTTAACTGACTTGCCTAGTTAAATAAAGGTAAAATAAAATAAAAATACCTGACAATGGTTGTCTAGCAAAATCAATTTGACAGAGCTTGAAGAATGTTTTAAATAATAAAACGGGCAAATGTTCCATAATCCAGGTGTGAGAAGCTGGTTGAGAGAATGCCAAGAGTGTGCGAAGCTGTCATCAAGGCAAAGGGTGGCTACTTTGAAGAATCTCAAATATATTTAACACTTTTTTTGGTTACTACATGATTCCATGTGTGTTATTTCATAGTTTTGATGCCTTGACTATTATTCTACAATGTAGAAAATATTAAAAACAAAGGAAAACCCTGGAAGGAGTAGGTGTGTCCAAACTTTTGACTGGTACCGTGTGTGCACATGCACGGTACACACAAGAAAATAATGTGCTTACTCACACAGGCGTGTATACACTGTACATTCATGAAAAGACCATGACAATCTATAATGTTCTGTGTGTGGGTGGTAGAAACATTGTCATACTCACAGATGTGAATTCATAGTCCTTCTGACTGACTAAATTGAGGACATATTCGATCCGGTATTGGTTGTGTGGACTGGCGAGCTGAACGGGAGGCGTCAGTGTACTCATAGCCGCTACTATGGTCTAAAGAGCGACACACACACACACACACACACACACACACACACACACACACACACACACACACACACACACACACACACACACACACACACACACACACACACACACACACACACACACACACACACACACACACACACACACACACACACACACACACACACACGCACAATCAATACAGATCGAGGTGACAACACAGGATTGTCTTGGGGTATCTTATATTCAATAATCATTGATAAAATATTGATGATTCATGCTTAGCGGTTTAGATTGCATTTATTCTACCTACCCACAGTGATATGAAAGCTTCAAACCGAAAACTTACCTCAATAGCTTCTTTAATATTATTCTTGATGTCGTGAATCTTCTGCTTCTTCTCCCTGCGAAAAAACCCCCCCACAAACACATCAAAGCTCAATCTTCCATGTGGTAAATTACAATATAATTGGCCATACATTGTTGATACAGCGAAACCAAAAACTAAAATGTACGTGGATAATAGTCTATAGAGAAACATCTGGCACATGCACTACACCTCACGATCATCCCTTCTGAACCTGCCGTTATTCATGACTGACACACACGTCTTCAACTACGCGAAACTCATATACCGAAAAGCAGGTCACAGTCTCCCGGTGTCTACATTGCACTCCAATGAAAATACTCCACCTGCTACGATAAATACAAATGATCCGAAGTCAAACACGACCCCAATTGTAAGAGTGGTATCCGAGCTGCAACAACGGCCCATTACTAGACTGCTTCAAATGTACGACTAAATTGTAAAACAACCGTTTTGCTGAGCAGCACCCATCACAGACTGTGCACTACCACTGATATTGAGTTTACATCAAAAACACAAAACAGCAGTCAAGGAGTAAGAGAGGGAATGTGAAAGAGACACACCGACGGATAGAAAGGGAGTGAGAGAAGGGAGGGAAAAGTCGAGAGAATAGGCAACAGCCACACAGACATCCCCCTAACCCAATAAACAAGAGGGTTCGATCGAGAAGGCCTTGTTTACATTTTCTACACGACGGTCATTCAAAATCACGTGCTATGACAAAGTAGCATGTGCTCGCTTATATGTGCGTGTGGAGAGAGAATAGGCAATAACTTGAAGTAGAAAGCATGCGTTTAGTGTATACATCCGTGTCCATCTTTGTCAAAGAAATGTACCAAAGAAGACAAAATAAAAAGAAATACATTTGGTGCAGTGTTTCACAAATGGATGAGCCATCAAGCTATTAGGGCCTAGAACCGTATCAATGAAAGTTACTGAATGAAAAAAAACGTCATCATCCAGGAATCCACCAAACACCTCCAGGAATTCCTCGCAGAGCATCTTTCCCCCAGGACTGACGAGGAAACGTTGCTCAAGAGGTCAGACACACCGCCCTGCCTTTTATCCATTGCAAAATACCATAGAAATACAACCCGTACGTTTAAAGTTATATAGGGTACAGCTAACTTAACACAGACACATCCAACTAATCAATTCATGTTTCAAAATGTCTAGGACAGGGGTGTCAAACCTATCGGTCTTCAACGAGGTCCAGAGGGCCGCACTGAAAATTGGTTATAATTTCCTCGCCGTCAAAATGAATTGTTTTGGGAATTTTCGATACTCCGATTGTCTAGCTTTAGTTTTGGTGATTATTAGCAGCTGGACAGTCAATAAACGGTAATAATGACGTATGTCCATTATCATTTCTCCATTATCATTTCTACACAGTTTCAATTTGGTTTTAGTCATTTAAAAGTATATTGATTATGCTTTATCATTATTCAAATGTTTTAGTCAAACTACCCCGGGCCGTATGATTGACACCCTGGATCTAGGATGTGACCAAGCGATGATCTGAGCGCGCACACACACAGCTTTTGTAAGTGTTATGGAGTCACGAGATGGGTCATACAATGCTGGGTGCCTCAGGTGCTGATTTGCTCATTTAACCAAAGCCACTCACCACACCAGAGCCTGAACAGTCAAACCTAACCTCACAAACTGGGACTAAAACCCAAACCAACACACCGAGGCTGTGTCTAGACTTGACAGTTAATGAAGTTTTTGTATTCTGATCATGGAGTTCTGATCATAGAATTCCGAACACGTCATGTGTCTTCACCTACATTTAAACATGTCCACATTGTGCCCGGATTTAATTTTCCAGCATTATATTCAAATGCCAGTATCCATTCTGCAATCGGTGGAAAAGGCGAAATATAACATAACTACTTGATGGCAGTAGTCAACTACTGTAGCTAACATCTTTAGCTAACCAGCAAGACAGCTAGCAAAGCTCAAGGGACTGCAAAGGGGTTAGTGTAACTAATATTAGCTATTTGGCTAGCATTCATGAAGCCAGCAAACACATTCCTCACACACTAGTCGGTGCCTCTCACTACCAAAACAAGTTTTCTTGACACTTGTGGGCGGAGTGCTGATGATGTCACCCATTGTTTGCACTTTTGGTAGCCTGATTGCATCCAGACTGAGGAGAAATATACACACAATGATAACGAGGCGGTCAGACGGATCTGAACCAAAAAGAAATGCGACTTTTGTCTTTTCAATGCGACCATCATATTCTGATTAGGCACTTACACGGGATTCTGAGAAGGCATAGAACCTCACCCATCTACACATTTAGGCCTAAACCCCCAACCAACCTACTCACCTGGGCTTAGACCTCTACCAACCAATGCACTAGGGTCTTAAAGCACAAGTCACCAACCAGGGCTTGAACCCCACAGAGTTTGTTCCAAAGGAAGTTTGACTTCTCGTCTCTCCATTCGCTTTTCATTTTTGGAATTCCATGCAATCGGACTGATAATTCTTGAACCGCAATCTAATATTTCCGTCAATACTTTAAAAATAGCATAAGGACGAGACACCTAGACAGTAAGTAATAGTGGCTATTGAAGCACTAATCTTCAAACTGAGGGAACTGTAACTACCCTCCCATCACGTGCTCTTGCACAGGTGCATCTAGTGTGTGTATTATACAATTCAGGTATTGAAAGACCAACACATGAAAAATGCCCATGGGTCAAGTTGGTGTTTTGAATGTCTGTTTTCACTCTGGGTTCCTCCGTGATTCTCCCCCAATCCCTCTGGCCGTCTCAAGCCCGGATCTTTATTCGCAGTTGAGGAGCGTCGCCTGGAGAAGAAAACGATACTTACTCTGCATTGAAGCCATTCACATGGAGGATTCGCATCTGCTTCACTATGGTGCTCTTCCCTGACTCACCAGCCCCTGTGTAGAGGTATAGAGTGAAAGAGCAAACAAGAGATAGAGAACGAGAGCGGTGGTTAGACACATTTCAGAGAGTACAGCGCAATGCCCGATCCCGACAGCCAACCGAGGATGGTCATTTGGAATGTGATTCATCAAAAAAAAAAAAAAATGTTGTAAAGAGAGACATGTTAAAAGGAATAGTCGAGCATATTAAATCTGTGAAATAAACATGATCAGAACAGTTGTAATTGAAACGGATTATTATGCCACTTGACTGAGGTCTCACACAGCAGCAACAGAGGCCAGGAGTTAGAAAGAGTTGCCCTTTAACCTCTGGTCTATGGTCAGACATAGTTGTATTCTCCAGTCGGTTAAGGTCGGGATTTAAGTTGGATAAACTGATGTGGTTCGGGTCGACTTCTACCTTTGAGCGTGATTCCACCCGTGTCTGAAGCAAACAACTTCAAATTAGTGGGATGTTTGGTGAATCCACACACACAGTAGAAATGTCAATAAATGTATGAAATATTAACCTGTTGAAATCTAATAATACAACAGTATTAACAGCTTCACTGATAACCAGGGGTGTACCGCTAACACAAAGTAAAAGGCGTAAAACCTCTATCAAGTCTGACAGATTTTTTAGCTTGGCAAGTCTAGGTTTGTGAATTTTCCCCATGTGAGAATAACTACGGGAGTTCTTTATCACAGATCCTCTCTAACGCCTATGGGGCAGACCTGAGCTGTACCGGCTCCGATATTGTCTTTTAACACTGTCCTTTACCAGCACAGTCCCAGTGGTAGATGCATAACCATCTAGTCCAGTACAGCTCGGCTTGACCCTATAGTGTGAATCAAGCATAAAAAAAGGTGCCAACTATGCTCTAAATTTCAAATAGATTTATGACTAATATTTTTTCCCCCCATAGCAGTGATATCAAATGGTAAGAACTGTATCATGATTGGTTAAGGGTCATATGTCTCATCTCCACTGTCTGACAAAATTCAAACTCACAAATGGGGGCCGACATCTGAAAACTTGACAACCGTACAACAACAAAAATGGTCATATCATAGAAACGTGCAAAGGGCACAGTGCTATATAAAGCAGTATGTAGAAGTCAATGTTAAACGAGAGTTCTGTTCTGCTTACTTTAGTTACCTACCACAACTTCCTCTCCAAGGGAAATACCGGCATAGCGTTCAACACACTAGGTCTCAGGCACTTTCTCATCGAATATCCTTTCGAGAGGACATTTGGACTGTTTTCACATTACAGTACCATGAGTAGTGAAGTGTCAGCGGTAGAAATGCTCAAAGAGTGCGCTGCATTATTCCGCACACAGGCCCGCCTCGAAATACACAGGCCTACGGATTTGAACGTGTACAAGCAGATAGTTGTTCTGAGCACACCCACAACCCACATGCAGAGGCTCAACACCCATGTTTCATATAGATTAGGCAGGAGCTGTTACAATCACACAGGCCTACGACACAAACGTATCAAAATGTGAAGAAAATAAACTAAATGTTGCAATGAGTAGGCTTCAATTATTCGTTCGAGGATCAAGTCGAACTGCATCTTTTGATAACCCGTGTCAGCTTGAAACATCATGCCAGCAACCATGTCACATTGAAAAAGTACAATTACTATGTTGTGTAGCAGGAAGGCCTACAGAGAAAACTAAATCCTATATCACATCAAATATAGGATTAGAAACAATGTCGCCAATGAGGCCTTGCCTGCAACACATCAGATTCCGTTCACATTTACCTAAAAGTAGTAGCCTGTGAGTTGCTCTATATAGCTGTTTGTCCTTCTGAAGCTGTTTCTCTATCTTTTTGTTGGCTTCTCTTTGTACCTTCTCCTCATTTCGCTGATCTTCAGTCTTACTGTTGCCCAAACAACCCATCTTCCCGCAAGAAAGTGGGTCCGGGGGAGGGTGAAGAAGAAAAATAACTAAACCTAGATCTCTCGGTTGACCGACGGAATTGAGACGAATATTAACGACATGTATACAGGCTGTGGTTTAATGTTACGTCGAACTAACGTCTGTTTTAAAACGTTGTCCTATTGCGTTTGTAAGTATGTGTGTATATAATGCGTCTTTTTCAACTGATATTACTGTCAAAGAGGGCAGGAGACTGTTGATGACGATACCCAGGCCGTCCTCTCAGTTTGGTCAATTCTATTAGGCTTTTTCCTTCTTCACGTACAGCTTTTATATGCCGATATAGATGACCATCCACAGGTTTAAAGGTTGATTGAGGGTTTTTCCTCGCTCACATTCAATTGGAGAGGATAAAAAGCCTATTTTCAGCTCACGAACCGCACGGGTCTCACGTCTCACTGTTGCCTGTGACAGAGACCGAAAATCGGCATAGCACAAAAACGCGACTGTAAAATTTGACCCGGATCTTTTTTGACACGGGTTAGAATAAACATCTCTTTGGGAAAAGGCGTATTTCCTGCGGCCTTTCTACGCGCAGATACTGTAGACTGGAGGAAAAATATATATATATTTACACTTAACGAACTACATGTGTAATATTTCCCTTGCTTCCGTCTTCATTGAACTCATTTTTATATCCACAATATGATCCTCGATCTAAACGGTGAGTCCGGTTCAGTTTAGATCCCCAAAATAATTCAATTTTCGTGATTTTCCCCCGTTTCTGTGATGGCTGTTCCTTGCTGGTTTTTCTCAATCCAAAGGCCCTTCGCTGTCTTTTCTTTTGTTGCCGAAATTTGTATCCCTCCTCACATCAGCAAGGCTCCTAATAGCGCTCAGATAGCCCCCAATAAATTCTTAAATGGGTTCTGATTCTTCTTAACATGACGAAAACACGAAAATCCTTCGAATTGTCCCGTTCCTTGCAGGTATAGCCCGCTGTCAGTCTCAGTTTTATATTCCTTCTGAACTCGAATGGTAGAGTTTAGATGTGCATATACATTCATAAATATGACGAGTGTTGCACTAACACATTCCACTATGAAGACAGTTCCCTCCTGGACTGGTCGTGGAAGATGATTAAACACGCGTATAAGCAATTCTTGAAGGTATAAATGTTCTCTTCGGGAACAGTATATGAGATAGATGGGGTGGGGCAAACGGCGCTCAGTGAACCCTGGGAAGGACCAGCGCTTCATCACATGACTCCACAGAACGTCAGCATGGCGAAATTCTGCAGAGAAAACGGCGCCCTCTTCAAAGAAAGAACAGATTGCGACCCAAGACCCACCGGAGTCACTCTCTTTTTATTTTTTAGATGTTTGGACGCGCAGTGGCACTAAATTAGGCTACCGCATTGATTATAAAACACATGTTTCCAGTTGTTAATCACTATTCCAACGGGACCACGAAAGCATGTTTGTTTATGCTTCTAAAAACCTAGGACTATATGAGGTTGGTAGGCCTTGTCATTTTTTTTTTTGCACTGAGTGGACAGGGGTGTTTTTTCAATTGCAGATTATAATCCTAATTTACTCTTTATTACTGGGCTGGAAATGAAATGGTATGCCCTGAAACCTGATAACTTCATTGTCTTCATCTATACACCCAGAGGTTACAGATAGGCTGACCAGATGGATGGAGTTCTGCCACTTCAGGATGGAACTATTGAATTAGTATTCTGAATTCCAATCCCAGGTTTATCCAAATCCCAACTGTATACTCCGATTGAGTATGGCGTAGGCTACATTTGGGATTGAACATGTGTCCAATTTTGGGGGTACATTCTTACCCGCATGACAAAGCCTTTCACTGACACCCCCTGGTCACATTCTAAAACTTGATCACGTCAGATCTCCAAATCTGAGTATGACTCATGCTTTCTATAATGAACTAATTTACTGGGCTGTACTTGGAGATGCAAATAGTCTCTTGGGTGTGTCACTGTCATTGTTTGGATTGCTTTATTCAATGTCTTCCTGGAATTCCATTTGGCCAGTTCTCTGTATATAGACTGTCATCCAATATTTCCCGGTCCATTATTCTCCGCATTGACTCAGAATCTCAGTATAAATAGTTTCGTCATCCCCAGTGGTGTTTGAAAGTTATTTGAATCAGAGATGCTCTAGTAGTATGTTCTTGATGTGCTGGTGTTCACATTCATCAACGTCTCATGACTTCTATGCCATGGTCATCTTGCGTTGTGATAATGTGTTGCTTTGAGGTCTGTGATGGCTTTAGCCTCTGTTGCTGTCACATCTTCTCAGCACTAGATGGCAGCAGTAACTTGGTTGTAAACAAGGTACTACCGTTCACATCCTTACTAGCTTTCACACGCTTTATTGTACAAATACAGTTTCAGTTTATGATAAAAGTCCATAAACACACCCTATTCTATCCTTACTCCAGTGATTGATGATGTAATGTGCAAATTCATTTGTCAGAGAGTGTATGGAAGACTTGACTAGATATCATGGATTGGGTTGAGAAAGACTGTTTATCGTTTAATATTGAACACTTGTTTATATTAAATTCACCGCATTTTGCATTATTTGTAAAATTAATTTTATCCCTCAACTGTATGCCTTGTAGGAGAGATTTGGGCTTACTTATTTCGTTGTTGCGTCTGTAGTTTGTTGGGGGTTTGAATGTTCCACTTAATTTGTACACTAGAGGGCACACTATGTTGGGTCATGGGTCACTGGACACATTAATAGGCACACAGTTAACCAGATAGTAAAGATGCATAATTCATTTAGCATGTCCACTGCCGGTTCTGAACTCTTTATAAATTTTTACATAAGAGCATGTGACAATATACTTTTTTTTAGGGCGATTAGAGTGTTGGACCAGTAAGTGAAAGGTTACCAAGGTAAAACATTTGTCGATGCGCCCTTGAGCAGTGCACTTCATCCTAATATGCTCCAGGGGCACCATAATACTATGGCTGACACATTTCACTGCACCTATGTATGTGACAATAATTTTGTTTCATAATAAATAAATAAAAATGTAACACATTTGGAACTATGATATGCGCTACGGTAACTAGCATGGAACAATTGCTGTATTTTGCTCCTAATAAATGGGTAAAAGACCCAACCAAAGATCTAGGTTTGTGCTTCACACGTTCATGAACATTTACGACCGCACCTGTGCTATAGTGGCGATCAGAAAGATTAGCCAATACATGCCTATTGATGCTAACATGAGCATGGGTGGATGGACTTCTCTGGTGGTGAGTGCATGATAATTTTTTATTTTTTTACCTTTATTTAACCAGGCAAGTCAGTTAAGAACATATTCTTATTTACAATGACGGCCTAGGAACAGTGGGTTAACTGCCTGTTCAGGGGCAGAACAACAGATTTGTACCTTGTCAGCTCGGGGGTTTGAACTCGCAACCTTCCGGTTACTAGTCCAACGCTCTAACCACTAGGCTACGCTGCCGAGTGGACACTCACTGAAAGGCCCTAAAAGCCCTAGTGAGATCTTATATGTACCCCCCATCCTCTAGGTATTGAGGTGGGCTCTGGGGTGTATTGGTGCTGTTGACCTGTTCCCTCGGTTGGGCTTTGGGGTCAATTAGAGAAACTGTCATACTAACTGTGGTCCGTCAGCAGAACAGATGGGAGTCCCTTTCTGTAACATTTTACCGCACACATTAATAATGCTGTGTTATGCTCCATATGGATAACATGTAGGATTTATGAACAGGCATAAGTAGTCTATGTAAGTCGTGGTGTTCGTGAAATGATCCAGTTTTATGTCACACGTGTTACATTCCCCAGCAAGAAACAAGAAATTATCACTCAAACTGAAGGGGGAACTAACAAAGAGCCATTCAAAACCAAAACAAAACAGGTGGGGTTCTAGGAGGGGTTCTGAAAAACACTCATGTGGGTGTGCACTGAAAGTTGACGAGCAACAACAACTGGAACCTAAAAGATATACCCACCATGATTTCCCACTAAATTTGCCCAAGAGTTGCGAACAAAATTAAAACTCACATCAAACTTAGACAGGAAGAAAACCAAAAAGTGGAGCAAAAAACAAAAACAGGAAATATGGAATAAAAGAAATCAAATAGGGAGAGCCAACTAAAGGTGTTAACCCTCCACATCTCCCCAGCCGACTGGAACACCGGGCCAGCGACTGTTAAATATCACCTTCTGACTAACGAGATGACAAGCCAGCGGAGTAGATATTCAGGTCCCACTGTGCCGCAGAGAAGTCATTGATCCGGGCAAAAGGGCTCAATCTTTTGAAAAGGGAGTGTGATGCTCGTAGTAAAGGGGAGCAGTGGCGACCCATCATTCAGGGCAGGTGGGGCAGGGCCCCTAGCTCTGTGCCTTCTGTGGCGGTGGGGCAAACCAGCAGAAAATACGGAGCGTTGCGCTGTGATTGGCTCAGTGTTCTGTCACTCATGGGAACTTTACAAATACCTAGGTGTCTGGTTAGACTGTAAACTCTCCTTCCAGACTCACATCAAACATTTCCAATCCAAAGTTAAATCTAGAATTGGCATGCTATTTCGCAACAAAGCATCCTTCACTCATGCTGCCAAACATACCCTCATAAAACTGAACATCCTACCGATCCTCGACATCAGCGATGTAATTTACAAAAGAGCCTCCAATACCCTACTCAATAAATTGGATGCAGTCTATCACAGTGCCATCCATTTTGTCACCAAAGCCCCATATACTATCCACCACTGCGATCTGTACGCTCTTATTGGCTGGCCCTCGCTTCATACTCGTCGCCAAACCCACTGGCTCCAGGACATCTACAAGACCCTGCTAGGTAAAGTCCAACCTTATCTCAGCTCGCTGGTCACCATAGCAGCACCCACCTGTAGCACGCGCTCCAGAAGGTATATCTCTCTGGTCACCCCCAAAACCAATTCTTCCTTTGGCAGCCTCTCCTTCCAGTTCTCTGCTGCCAATGACTGGAACGAACTACAAAAATCTCTGAAACTGGAAACACTTATCTCCCTCACTAGCTTTAAGCACCAGCTGTCAGAGCAGCTCACATATTACTGCACCTGTATGTAACGGATGTGAAATGGCTAGCTAGTTAGTGTTCGCGCTAAATAGCATTTCAATCGGTGACATCACTTGCTCTGAAACCTTGAAGTAGTAGTTCCCCTTGCTCTGCAAGGGCCGCAGCTTTTGTGGAGCGATGGGTAACGATGCTTCGAGGGGTGACTGTTGTTGATGTGTGCAGAGGGTCCCTGGTTCGCGCCCGGGTATGGGCGAGGGGACGGTCTAAAGTTATACTGTTACACGTACATAGTCCATCTATAATTTAGCCCAAACAACTACCTCTTCCCCTACGGTATTTATTTATTTTGCTCCTTTGCACCCCATTGTTTCTATTTCTACTTTGCACATTCTTCCACTGCAAATCTACCATTCCAGTGTTTTACTTGCTATATTGTATTTACTTTGTCACCATGGCCTTTATACCTCCCTTTTCTCACCTCATTTGCTCACATCGTATATAGACTTATTTTTCTACTGTATTATTGATTGTATGTTTGTTTTACTCCATGTGTAACTCTGTTGTTGTATGTATCGAACTGCTTTGCTTTATCTTGGCCATGTCGCAATTGTAAATGAGAACTTGTTCTCAACTTGTCTACCTGGTTAAATAAAGGTGAAAAAAAGAGGAGACCTCGAAAATTCTAGCCCTTCGGGTATTTCATTAAAAGTGCCCATGCAAGAAGGCTCAAGGTCATTGGCCACAGATAAAATGATGTCAAATCACGTTATACGTACAGTAGCTTGGATTGGACTGATCACGTCAACATCATACTTTCACAATCTTAGCTAGAAGTCATCATCATGAATCAAGTTAACAATCTACTGGCAAATCCCTTTTAATCTTTGTCATATGAAGAGAAATAATGAAGATAAATTATAGATAAAACGTATCTCATCGGCCATTGGACATATAAACATTACGCAACAAGTTGGAAATCGCAAATTCAATGAGTGGTTTGGAAGGAATCAGTGACAGTGGCAGTGTGGTCCCAAATCTGGGATTAAGGGGCTTTTTTCCATGTTTAAAATGACAAACATTCAACATTGGCCGTGCTGTCAATGAAGCATGATTTGTGTTGTCGCACTCAAAACAACTTAACTCGGAAATGCGAAATCTTGACTTCACTTCAGTGAGTTCAAGACAACTGGGAAGTCAGGAGTAAACAAGTTCTGACTGGGAAAATACGTTTTGAATGTTCATCCAACTTGGATTTGTTAATATGGCGTCCAGTTGTGTTGAAAGCACCATAAATACAGATAATGCCAGACTTTGATGACGAAATTTGCCCATGAAGGACTGTGCCACATTCCTGTTTAAGTGAGCACAGCACAAGAAAGTGACTCCAGAAATGTACTGTATGCTGCTGCATAAATTATGTAATATGCCAGGGAGATATGTATACTGTAGCAAAGAAAGTAATACTAAGTGTATGTTGTGTAGTAAGATGTTAGTAGCCCATGTGCCTCACTCTAATCATGTATTATAATTTACCCCTCTTAATGTCGCCTACTGTTCTGACTGTTCTACTGTAGCCTATAACCTGTTTTAGAGAAATGTAATCATTGAATACTGTAGGTGTAACGGGGTGAGTGACTGGTTGCTGGGAAGTCAGGCGCAGGAGAGCAGAGATGGGTGATAACAGGAGAACTTTATTGTCCACCCTGGCCCAAAGGCACAGGCGAGGCAGCACAAAGCACAACCACCGTAACATGAACTGAATTAAACAAAACAAACAAACCTAGGTTTGAAACAAACCTAGCGCAAGACAGCCTGTAGCGTAACACCCTACACAAAGAACAATTCCACACACAGACATGGGGGAAACAGAGGGTAATATACATTTAGTCTGATGAGGGAATGTGTACCAGGTGTGCGAGAAAACAAGACAAAACAAATGGAAAATGATAGGTGGAGCGGCGATGGCTAGAAGACCAGTGACGTCAGCTGCCGAACGCCGCCGGAACAAGGAGAGGGACAGACTTCGGCAGAAATCGTGACAGTAGGAGTTTTCATTGTCTGCTTATATGTCCCCTTTATTTATCTTACGGTTCTGACTTGGTGTACAGGGAGAGCACTGTAAGAACTGTCCATGTTCTGAATTCTGGTGCTGTACATTTCGAAAGTACTAAACAGATAGTTATATTGACTAACCTTATGTCCGTCCTAGCTCGCTCATTAATGTCTTAATCGAAATTACGGATTGCCTCTTATCCGCTTGTCGTCCCCTTATGCCATAGTTTGTACATCTCAATTGTCATTAGAAACCATATTTGTTTAAGCAAGTCAGCCATATCAGCTATGTTTTTTTTAAGGCAGTAAATGAGGCTGAATGAACTGTTTCCCTGCCAGACAAGGCTCCACTGATAGCCAGGTGGAGAAGTGGTAAGGTGTTGAGACCGCTGTTTGAACAGCTTTATGTAGGTTTGTGGGCACCGTTTATCACCGTTATAGTGCAATTAATGTATTGTTTAGTGTTGTGTAGTGTAGTGGATTTGCTGGCATGCCACTTATTTTTTTTTTTTCCCAACCAAGATTTACATGCTAAAATCGCCACTGAAGGGGAGGCAATTCTATTGTCAGTAAAGGCAGAGGTGGGAAAAGTACCCAATTGTCGTACTTGAGTAAATATAAAGATACCTTAATAGAACATTTGAAAAGTCACCCAGTAAAATCCTACTCGAGTACAAGTCTACAAGTATTTGGTTTTAAATATAGGTAAGTATCACAAGTAAAAGTATAAATAATGTCAAATTCCTTATATTAAGCAAACCAGACGGCACCATTGTCTTGCTTTTTAAATGTACAGATAGCCAGATGTATGCTCCAATACTCAGACATAATTTACATCGAAGCAAGTGTTCAGTGAGTCCGCCAGATCATCAGTATGGATGACCAGGGATGTTCTCTTGGTAAGTGTGTAAATTACACAATTTTCCTGTCCTGCTAAGCATTAAAAAACGAGTACTTTTGGGTGTCAGGAAAAAAGTACATAATTGTCTGGTGAAGTAAAAGATGTCAGAAATATAAATAGTAAAGGACAGATACCCCACAAAACTACTTAAGTTGTCATTTTACTTCAATACTTTACACCACTGAATGTAGGAGAGAGGAAGTTGTGTGTAGTACACTCCGATTAGGGCATACATGTTTGAATGCCATATTGTGGATGATAGGGAGATATGAAACAGGTCTGTGTGATGAGTGTTCAGTGGAGAAAACAATGGAGCATGTGTTGATATTTAGTGAATTATATGACATAGATAGGGAGAGAGACTGGATGAGTTTGGGGTTTGGTTGGTGTAGTGGCGGGAGGAAAGGGGAGGGATGTGGTGTCTTGGCCTGCAGTTCACTTTCTTTGAGCAACAGGACTAATGAAAATAATTTAATGTAGTTAGGCTGTGACTGGCCTCACACTCCAGTACAGTAGGTGGCGGTGTATGCACCTTGAACATTGGATGCTATCCGCCAACCCAATCCCAAAGAAGAAGAAGACAAGCCAGCACAGGTGTAACACATACTAACGTGATGTGACAGATGTGACACCATGCTTCTACATCTGCATTGCTTGCTGTTTAGGGTTTTAGGTTGGGTTTCTGCTTAGCACTTTGTGACATCTGCTGATGTAAAAAGGGCTTTATGAATACATTTGATTGATAGACCAATCGATGTGCCTAACCTGCTAACGTCCTACCTCAAGATATAAATGGGAAAACCAAATCCTCTAACACATACAATGATTAGTAATGACCTAAATCACACTGTGTCCTGTGAACTTCCATAGCCGCGGGAAGTAGTTTGGGGGTGGCGGTGCTGCGTTTTTGTTTCTCGCTGGAGGGGGGGAAGGGCTGGACAAATCGTTTTGCCCAGTGCACCACTTTTGGCCCAGTGCACCACTTTTGTAAAAATATACACTACCAGTCAAAAGTTTTAGAACACCTACTCATTCAAGGGTTTTTCTTAATTTTTACTATTTTCTACATTGTAGAAAAATAGTGAAGACATCACAACTATGAAATAACACATGGAATCATGTAGTAACCAAAAAAGTGTTAAAAAATATATGCGTTATATTTAAGTGTTAAACAAAACATATATATTATATTTGAGATTCTTCAAATAGCCACCCTTTGCCTTGATGACAGCTTTGCACACTCTTGGCATTCTCTCAACCAGCTTCATCTTGAATGCTTTTTCAACATCTTGAAGGAGTTCCCACATATGCTGAGCACTTCTTGGCTGCTTTTCCTTCGCTCTGCGGTCCAACTCATCCCAAACCATCTCAATTGACGCCGACAGAGATGGTCGCCACGCTTCAGGTACTTAGGAAACTATGCAGTTATTTGTTTTTTTAATGCATTATGTCTTACATTGTTAGCCCAGAAAATTTCAAGTGTTATTATATACAGCTGGGAATAACTATTGGATATAAAAGCGATGTCAACTTACCAACATTACGACCAGGAATATGTCTTTCCCGAAGCGGATCCTTCGTTCGAACCACCCCCCTGGACATGGGATCTTATCCCAGAGGCCGACCCAAAACAACGCGGTCGCCACAGGAGAGGCAGACGGAGCGGCCTACTGGTAAGACTCAGAAGGTGAGCACACCATCCACCGTTTCCGAGCATATTACTCGCCAATGTCCAATCTCTAGATAACAAGGTGGACGAAATTAGGGCACGAGTTGCCTTCCAGAGAGACATCAGAGATTGTAACATTCCCTGTTTCACGGAAACATGGCTCACTCTGGATATGTTGTCAGAGTCAGTACAGCCACCCACTTTCTTCATGTGTCGCGCCGACAGAAACAAACATCTCTCTGGTAAGAAGAAGGGTGGGGGTGTATGCCTTATGATTAACAACTCATAGTGTAATCACAACAACATACAGGAACTCAAATCCTTTTGTTACCCTGACCTAGAATTCCTTACTATCAAATGCCGACCACATTTTCTTCCAAGAGAATTCTCTTCGATTATAGTCACAGCCGTGTATATCCCCCCAAGCAGATACCTCGTCGGCCCTGAAAGAACTTCACTGGACTCTTTGTAAACTGGAAACCATACATCATGAGGCTGCATTTATTGTAGCTGGGAACAACCTGAGAACAACACTTCTTAAATTCTATCAGAATATCAAATGCACGACACAAGCTGGTTGCATTCTGGATCATTGCTACTCTAACTTCCGCAGTGCATACAAAGCCCTCCCCCGCCCTGCATTCGGCAAATCTGACCATGACCCAACTTTGATCACATGGACTGGGATATGTTCCGGATAGTCTCAGACTGTTATGCAGGTGAATGAGGACCCAAAAGCGACTTGGCGAAAACAGAGTCTTTAATCCAGTTAAAGGAAATAGCAATACTCCTAGACAAATCGGAGCGGTAAATAAAGCATAAAAAACAATTCCACTCGTAATCACGAGAACTGACTGGAGACTCGATAATAAACTGCAGGTTGCCTCGGGAAGGCACTTGACCGTAGCAGACTCAGACACCTGCTCACCACGCAGCATCTGAGGGAAACACGACATGACAGGGCGATACAAAGACACAGCACGGTGAACAATATACAAGGATCCGACAGGGCAGAAACGGAAAACAAGGGGAGAAATAGGGACTCTAATCAGGGGAAAAGATAGGGAACAGGTGTGGGAAGACTAAATGATTGATTAGGGGAATAGGAACAGCTGGGAGCAGGAACGGAACGATAGAGAGAAGAGAGAGAGGAAGGGAGAGAGAAAAAGGGGAACGAACCTAAAAAGACCAGCAGGGGGAAAACGAACAGAAGGAAAAGCAAAATGACAAGACAATATAAGACAAAACATGACACAGACAAAAGTCTCTTGGGGTATGTCTCTATAAGCTTGGCACATCTAGCCACTGGGATTTTTGCCCATTTTTCAAGGCAAAACATTTCCATCTCCTTCAAGGTGGATGGGTACCGCTGGTGTACAGCAAACTTTAAGTCATACCACAGATTCTCAATTGAATTCAGATCTGGGCTTTGAACCTCCATCCCAGTCTCAAATCAATCATTCCTTCAATTCTGACCAGTTTCCAATGCCAATGAAAACATTGGTGTTCTTGGTGGTGAGGAAAGGGGTTAGACATAGCGTTTTCCTTGATGGCCAAAAAGCTACATTTTAGTCTCATCTGACCAGAGTACCTTCTTCCATATGTTTGGGGAGTTTCTTATTTCTTTCTTTAAGCAATGGCGTTTTTTTCTGCCCACTCTTATGTAAAGCCCAGCTATGTGGAGTGTGCAGCTTAAAGTGGTCCTATGGACAGATACTCCAATCTCCACTGTGGAGCTTTGCAGCTCAATCAGGGTTAACTTTGGTCTCTTTGTTGCCTCTCTGATTATTGCGCTCCTTGCCTGGTCCATGAGTTTTGGTGGGAGGCCCTTTCTGTTATGCTGGTGAATGAGGACCCAAAAGCGACTTGGCGAAAACAGAGTCTTTATTCCAGTAAAGGAAATAGGCAATACTCCTAGACAAATCGGAGCAGAAAACAAAACATAAAAAACTAATTCCACTCGTAGTGACGAGGACAGACTGGAGACTCAACCATAAACTGTAGGTTGCCTCGGGAAGGCACCGACCGTAGCAGACTCAGACACCTGCTCACACGCAGCATCTGAGGGAAACAAGACACGACAGGGCGAGACAAAGACACAGCACGGCGAACAATATACAAGGATCCGACAGGACAGAAACGGAAAACAAGGGGAGAAATAGGGACTCTAATCAGAGGACAAGATAGGGAACAGGTGTGGAAAGACTAAATGAGTGAGTAGGAGAAAGACCAGAACAGAGAGGGAAAGGGAGGGAGACAGAAGGGAAAGGGAACGAACCTAATAAGACCAAGACAATAGGGAAAGCATAATGACAAGACAATATAAGACAAAACATGACAGTAACCCCCCACTCACCGAGCGCCTCCTGGCGCACTCGAGGAGGAATCCTGGCGGCAACGGAGGAAATCATCAATCAGCGAACGGTCCAGCACGTCCCGAGACGGAACCCAACTCCTCTCCTCAGACCGTAACCCTCCCAATCCACTAAGTATTGGTAACCCCGTCCCTGAGAACGCATGTCCATGATCCTACGTACCTTGTAAATAGGTGCGCTCTCGACAAGGACGGGGGGGGAGGGAAGACGAACGGGGTGCGAAGAAAGGGCTTGACACAGGAGACATGGAAGACAGGATGGACGCGACGAAGATGTCGCGGAAGAAGCAGTCGCACAGCGACAGGATTGACGACCTGGGAGACACGGAACGGACCAATGAACCGCGGAGTCAACTTACGAGAAGCTGTCGTAAGGGGAAGGTTACGAGTGGAAAGCCACACTCTCTGGCCGCAACAATACCTAGGACTCTTAATCCTACGTTTATTGGCGGCTCTCACAGTCTGTGCCCTGTAACGGCAAAGTGCAGACCTCACCCTCCTCCAGGTGCGCTCACAACGTTGGACAAACGCTTGAGCGGAGGGAACGCTGGACTCGGCAAGCTGGGATGAGAACAGAGGAGGCTGGTAACCCAGACTACTCTGAAACGGAGATAACCCGGTAGCAGACGAAGGAAGCGAGTTGTGAGCGTATTCTGCCCAGGAGAGCTGTTCTGCCCAAGACGCAGGGTTTCTAAAAGAAAGGCTGCGTAGTATGCGACCAATCGTCTGATTGGCCCTTTCTGCTTGACCGTTAGACTGGGGATGAAACCCGGAAGAGAGACTGACGGACGCACCAATCAAACGACAGAACTCCCTCCAAAACTGTGACGTGAATTGCGGACCTCTGTCTGAAACGGCGTCTAACGGAAGGCCATGAATTCTGAACACATTCTCGATGATGATTTGTGCCGTCTCCTTAGTGGAAGGAAGCTTAGCGAGGGGAATGAAATGTGCCGCCTTAGAGAACCTATCGACAACCGTAAGAATCACAGTCTTCCCCGCAGACAAAGGCAGACCGGTAATGAAGTCTAAGGCGATGTGAGACCATGGTCGAGAAGGAATGGGAAGCGGTCTGAGACGACCGGCAGGAGGAGTGTTACCTGACTTAGTCTGCGCGCAGTCCGAACAAGCAGCCACGAAACGGCGCGTGTCACGCTCCTGAGTAGGCCACCAAAAGCGCTGGCGAATAGAAGCAAGAGTACCTCGAACGCCGGGATGACCAGCTAACTTGGCAGAGTGAGCCCACTGAAGAACAGCCAGACGAGTAGAAACAGGAATGAAAAGAAGGTTACTAGGACAAGCGCGCGGCGACGCAGTGTGCGTGAGTGCTTGCTTAACCTGTCTTTCAATTCCCCAGACTGTCAACCCGACAACACGCCCATAAGGAAGAATCCCCTCGGGATCAGTAGAAGCCACAGAAGAACTAAAGAGACGGGATAAGGCATCAGGCTTGGTGTTCTTACTACCCGGACGGTAAGAAATCACAAACTCGAAACGAGCGACAAACAACGCCCAACGAGCTTGACGTGCATTAAGTCGTTTGGCAGAACGGATGTACTCAAGGTTCTTATGGTCTGTCCAAACGACAAAAGGAACGGTCGCCCCCTCCAACCACTGTCGCCATTCGCCTAGGGCTAAGCGGATGGCGAGGAGTTCGCGGTTACCCACATCATAGTTGCGTTCCGATGGCGACAGGCGATGAGAAAAATAAGCGCAAGGATGAACCTTATCATCAGACTGGAAGCGCTGGAATAGAATGGCTCCCACGCCTACCTCTGAAGCATCAACCTCGACAATGAATTGTTTAGTGACATCAGGAGTAACGAGGATAGGAGCGGACGTAAAACGTTCTTTGAGAAGATCAAAAGCTCCCTGGGCGGAACCGGACCACTTAAAACACGTATTGACAGAAGTAAGAGCTGTGAGAGGGGCAGCAACTTGACCGAAATTACGAATGAAACGCCGATAGAAATTAGCGAAACCTAGAAAGCGCTGCAACTCGACACGTGACCTTGGAACGGGCCACTCACTGACAGCTTGGACCTTAGCGGAATCCATCTGAATGCCTTCAGCGGAAATAACAGAACCGAGAAAAGTGACGGAGGAGACATGAAAAGAGCACTTCTCAGCCTTCACGTAGAGACAATTCTCTAAAAGGCGCTGGAGTACACGTCGAACGTGCTGAACATGAATCTCGAGTGACGGTGAAAAAATCAGGATATCGTCAAGGTAGACAAAAACAAAGATGTTCAGCATGTCTCTCAGAACATCATTAACTAATGCCTGAAAATCAGCTGGCGCATTGGCGGGACCAAACGGCAGAACCCGGTACTCAAAATGCCCTAACGGAGTGTTAAACGCCGTTTTCCACTCGCCCCCCTCTCTGATGCGCACGAGATGGTAAGCGTTACGAAGGTCCAACTTAGTAAAGAACCTGGCTCCCTGCAGAATCTCGAAGGCTGATGACATAAGGGGAAGCGGATAACGATTCTTAACCGTTATGTCATTCAGCCCTCGATAATCCACGCAGGGGCGCAGAGTACCGTCCTTCTTCTTAACAAAAAAAAACCCCCGCCCCGGCAGGGGAGGAAGAAGGCACTACGGTGCCGGCGTCAAGAGACACAGACAAATAATCCTCGAGAGCCTTACGTTCGGGAGCCGACAGAGAGTATAGTCTACCCCGAGGAGGAGTGGTCCCCGGAAGGAGATCAATACTACAATCATACGACCGGTGAGGAGGAAGGGAGTTGGCTCTGGACCGACTGAAGACCGTGCGCAGATCATGATATTCCTCCGGCACTCCTGTCAAATCGCCAGGTTCCTCCTGAGAAGTGGGGACAGAAGAAACGGGAGGGATAGCAGACATTAAACACTTCACATGACAAGAAACGTTCCAGGATAGGATAGAATTACTAGACCAATTAATAGAAGGATTATGACATACTAGCCAGGGATGACCCAAAACAACAGGTGTAAAAGGTGAACGAAAAATCTAAAAAGAAATAGTCTCACTGTGGTTACCAGATACTGTGAGGGTTAAAGGTAGTGTCTCAAATCTGATACTGGGAAGATGACTACCATCTAAGGCGAACATGGGCGTATGCTTGTCTAACTGTCTGAAAGGAATGTCATGTTTCCGAGCCCATGCTTCGTCCATGAAACAACCCTCAGCCCCAGAGTCTATCAAGGCACTGCATGTAGCACCCGAACCGGTCCAGCGTAGATGGACCGACATAGTAGTACAGGATCTAGATGGAGAGACCTGAGTAGTAGCGCTCACCAGTAGCCCTCCGCTTACTGATGAGCTCTGGCTTTTACTGGACATGAATTGACAAAATGTCCATCAAATCCGCAATAGAGGCACAGGCGGTTGGTGATCCTCCGTTCCCTCTCCTTAGTCGAGATGCGAATACCTCCCAGCTGCATGGGCTCAGTCTCTGAGCCAGAGGAGGGAGATGGTTGCGATGCGGAGCAGGGAAACACCGTTGACGCGAGCTCTCTTCCACGAGCTTGGTGACGAAGATCTACCCGTCGTTCTATGCGGATGGCGAGAGCAATCAAAGAGTCCACACTGGAAGGAACCTCCCGGGAGAGAATCTCATCTTTGACCACTGCGTGGAGTCCCTCCAGAAAACGAGCGAGCAGCGCCGGCTCGTTCCAGTCACTAGAGGCAGCAAGAGTGCGAAACTCTATAGAGTAATCCGTTATGGATCGATCACCTTGGCATAGGGAAGCCAGGGCCCTAGAAGCCTCCCTACCAAAAACTGAACGGTCAAAAACCTGAATCATCTCCTCTTTAAAGTTCTGGTAATTGTTTGAACAATCAGCCCTTGCCTCCCAGATAGCTGTGCCCCACTCTCGAGCCCGGCCAGTAAGGAGTGAAATGACGTAAGCAACCCGAGCTCTCTCTCTAGAGTATGTGTTGGGTTGGAGAGAGAACACAATATCACACTGGGTGAGAAAGGAGCGGCACTCCTTGGGCTGCCCGGAGTAGCAAGGTGGGTTATTAACCCTAGGTTCCGGAGGCTCGACAGACCAGGAAGTAACAGGTGGCACGAGACGAAGACTCTGGAACTGTCCAGAGAGGTCGGAAACCTGAGCGGCCAGGTTCTCCATGGCATGACGAGCAGCAGACAATTCCTGCTCGTGTCTGCCGAGCATGGCTCCTTGGATCTCGACGGCAGTGTTACGAGCGTCTGTAGTCGCTGGGTCCATTCTTTGGTCAGATCCTTCTGTTATGCAGGTGAATGAGGACCCAAAAGCGACTTGGCGAAAACAGAGTCTTTAATCCAGTTAAAGGAAATAGCAATACTCCTAGACAAATCGGAGCGGTAAATAAAGCATAAAAAACAATTCCACTCGTAATCACGAGAACTGACTGGAGACTCGATAATAAACTGCAGGTTGCCTCGGGAAGGCACTTGACCGTAGCAGACTCAGACACCTGCTCACCACGCAGCATCTGAGGGAAACACGACACGACAGGGCGATACAAAGACACAGCACGGTGAACAATATACAAGGATCCGACAGGGCAGAAACGGAAAACAAGGGGAGAAATAGGGACTCTAATCAGGGGAAAAGATAGGGAACAGGTGTGGGAAGACTAAATGATTGATTAGGGGAATAGGAACAGCTGGGAGCAGGAACGGAACGATAGAGAGAAGAGAGAGAGGAAGGGAGAGAGAAAAAGGGGAACGAACCTAAAAAAGACCAGCAGGGGGAAAACGAACAGAAGGAAAAGCAAAATGACAAGACAATATAAGACAAAACATGACACAGACAAAAGTCTCTTGGGGTATGTCTCTATAAGCTTGGCACATCTAGCCACTGGGATTTTTGCCCATTTTTCAAGGCAAAACTTTTCCATCTCCTTCAAGGTGGATGGGTACCGCTGGTGTACAGCAAACTTTAAGTCATACCACAGATTCTCAATTGAATTCAGATCTGGGCTTTGAACCTCCATCCCAGTCTCAAATCAATCATTCCTTCAATTCTGACCAGTTTCCAATGCCAATGAAAACATTGGTGTTCTTGGTGGTGAGGAAAGGGGTTAGACATAGCGTTTTCCTTGATGGCCAAAAAGCTACATTTTAGTCTCATCTGACCAGAGTACCTTCTTCCATATGTTTGGGGAGTTTCTTATTTCTTTCTTTAAGCAATGGCGTTTTTTTCTGCCCACTCTTATGTAAAGCCCAGCTATGTGGAGTGTGCAGCTTAAAGTGGTCCTATGGACAGATACTCCAATCTCCACTGTGGAGCTTTGCAGCTCAATCAGGGTTAACTTTGGTCTCTTTGTTGCCTCTCTGATTATTGCGCTCCTTGCCTGGTCCATGAGTTTTGGTGGGCGGCCCTTTCTGTTATGCTGGTGAATGAGGACCCAAAAGCGACTTGGCGAAAACAGAGTCTTTATTCCAGTAAAGAGAGAGGGATAGAAAAAGGGAACGAACCTAATAAGACCAGCAGGGGGAAACGAACAGAAGGGAAAGCATAATGACAAGACAATATAAGACAAAACATGACAGTAACCCCCACTCACCGAGCGCCTCCTGGCGCACTCGAGGAGGAATCCTGGCGGCAACGGAGGAAATCATCAATCAGCGAACGGTCCAGCACGTCCCGAGACGGAACCCAACTCCTCTCCTCAAGACCGTAACCCTCCCAATCCACTAAGTATTGGTAACCCCGTCCCTGAGAACGCATGTCCATGATCCTACGTACCTTGTAAATAGGTGCGCTCTCGACAAGGACGGGGGGAGGGAAGACGAACGGGGGTGCGAAGAAAGGGCTTGACACAGGAGACATGGAAGACAGGATGGACGCGACGAAGATGTCGCGGAAGAAGCAGTCGCACAGCGACAGGATTGACGACCTGGGAGACACGGAACGGACCAATGAACCGCGGAGTCAACTTACGAGAAGCTGTCGTAAGGGGAAGGTTACGAGTGGAAAGCCACACTCTCTGGCCGCAACAATACCTAGGACTCTTAATCCTACGTTTATTGGCGGCTCTCACAGTCTGTGCCCTGTAACGGCAAAGTGCAGACCTCACCCTCCTCCAGGTGCGCTCACAACGTTGGACAAACGCTTGAGCGGAGGGAACGCTGGACTCGGCAAGCTGGGATGAGAACAGAGGAGGCTGGTAACCCAGACTACTCTGAAACGGAGATAACCCGGTAGCAGACGAAGGAAGCGAGTTGTGAGCGTATTCTGCCCAGGAGAGCTGTTCTGCCCAAGACGCAGGGTTTCTAAAAGAAAGGCTGCGTAGTATGCGACCAATCGTCTGATTGGCCCTTTCTGCTTGACCGTTAGACTGGGGATGAAACCCGGAAGAGAGACTGACGGACGCACCAATCAAACGACAGAACTCCCTCCAAAACTGTGACGTGAATTGCGGACCTCTGTCTGAAACGGCGTCTAACGGAAGGCCATGAATTCTGAACACATTCTCGATGATGATTTGTGCCGTCTCCTTAGTGGAAGGAAGCTTAGCGAGGGGAATGAAATGTGCCGCCTTAGAGAACCTATCGACAACCGTAAGAATCACAGTCTTCCCCGCAGACAAAGGCAGACCGGTAATGAAGTCTAAGGCGATGTGAGACCATGGTCGAGAAGGAATGGGAAGCGGTCTGAGACGACCGGCAGGAGGAGTGTTACCTGACTTAGTCTGCGCGCAGTCCGAACAAGCAGCCACGAAACGGCGCGTGTCACGCTCCTGAGTAGGCCACCAAAAGCGCTGGCGAATAGAAGCAAGAGTACCTCGAACGCCGGGATGACCAGCTAACTTGGCAGAGTGAGCCCACTGAAGAACAGCCAGACGAGTAGAAACAGGAATGAAAAGAAGGTTACTAGGACAAGCGCGGCGACGCAGTGTGCGTGAGTGCTTGCTTAACCTGTCTTTCAATTCCCCAGACTGTCAACCCGACAACACGCCCATAAGGAAGAATCCCCTCGGGATCAGTAGAAGCCACAGAAGAACTAAAGAGACGGGATAAGGCATCAGGCTTGGTGTTCTTACTACCCGGACGGTAAGAAATCACAAACTCGAAACGAGCGACAAACAACGCCCAACGAGCTTGACGTGCATTAAGTCGTTTGGCAGAACGGATGTACTCAAGGTTCTTATGGTCTGTCCAAACGACAAAAGGAACGGTCGCCCCCTCCAACCACTGTCGCCATTCGCCTAGGGCTAAGCGGATGGCGAGCAGTTCGCGGTTACCCACATCATAGTTGCGTTCCGATGGCGACAGGCGATGAGAAAAATAAGCGCAATGATGAACCTTATCATCAGACTGGAAGCGCTGGGATAGAATGGCTCCCACGCCTACCTCTGAAGCGTCAACCTCGACAATGAATTGTTTAGTGACGTCAGGAGTAACGAGGATAGGAGCGGACGTAAAACGTTCTTTGAGAAGATCAAAAGCTCCCTGGGCGGAACCGGACCACTTAAAACACGTCTTGACAGAAGTAAGAGCTGTGAGAGGGGCAGCAACTTGACCGAAATTACGAATGAAACGCCGATAGAAATTAGCGAAACCTAGAAAGCGCTGCAACTCGACACGTGACCTTGGAACGGGCCACTCACTGACAGCTTGGACCTTAGCGGAATCCATCTGAATGCCTTCAGCGGAAATAACAGAACCGAGAAAAGTGACGGAGGAGACATGAAAAGAGCACTTCTCAGCCTTCACGTAGAGACAATTCTCTAAAAGGCGCTGGAGTACACGTCGAACGTGCTGAACATGAATCTCGAGTGACGGTGAAAAAATCAGGATATCGTCAAGGTAGACAAAAACAAAGATGTTCAGCATGTCTCTCAGAACATCATTAACTAATGCCTGAAAAACAGCTGGCGCATTGGCGGGACCAAACGGCAGAACCCGGTACTCAAAATGCCCTAACGGAGTGTTAAACGCCGTTTTCCACTCGTCCCCCTCTCTGATGCGCACGAGATGGTAAGCGTTACGAAGGTCCAACTTAGTAAAGAACCTGGCTCCCTGCAGAATCTCGAAGGCTGATGACATAAGGGGAAGCGGATAACGATTCTTAACCGTTATGTCATTCAGCCCTCGATAATCCACGCAGGGGCGCAGAGTACCGTCCTTCTTCTTAACAAAAAAAAACCCCGCCCCGGCAGGGGAGGAAGAAGGCACTACGGTGCCGGCGTCAAGAGACACAGACAAATAATCCTCGAGAGCCTTACGTTCGGGAGCCGACAGAGAGTATAGTCTACCCCGAGGAGGAGTGGTCCCCGGAAGGAGATCAATACTACAATCATACGACCGGTGAGGAGGAAGGGAGTTGGCTCTGGACCGACTGAAGACCGTGCGCAGATCATGATATTCCTCCGGCACTCCTGTCAAATCGCCAGGTTCCTCCTGAGAAGTGGGGACAGAAGAAACGGGAGGGATAGCAGACATTAAACACTTCACATGACAAGAAACGTTCCAGGATAGGATAGAATTACTAGACCAATTAATAGAAGGATTATGACATACTAGCCAGGGATGACCCAAAACAACAGGTGTAAAAGGTGAACGAAAAATCAAAAAGGAAATAGTCTCACTGTGGTTACCAGATACTGTGAGGGTTAAAGGTAGTGTCTCATATCTGATACTGGGGAGATGACTACCATCTAAGGCGAACATGGGCGTAGGCTTCTCTAACTGTCTGAAAGGAATGTCATGTTTCCGAGCCCATACTTCGTCCATAAAACAACCCTCAGCCCCAGAGTCTATCAAGGCACTGCATGTAGCACCCGAACCGGTCCAGCGTAGATGGACCGACATAGTAGTACAGGATCTTGATGGAGAGACCTGAGTAGTAGCGCTCACCAGTAGCCCTCCGCTTACTGATGAGCTCTGGCTTTTACTGGACATGAATTGACAAAATGTCCAGCAAGTCCGCAATAGAGGCACAGGCGGTTGGTGATCCTCCGTTCCCTCTCCTTAGTCGAGATGCGAATACCTCCCAGCTGCATGGGCTCAGTCTCTGAGCCAGAGGAGGGAGATGGTTGCGATGCGGAGCGGGGAAACACCGTTAACGCGAGCTCTCTTCCACGAGCTTGGTGACGAAGATCTACCCGTCGTTCTATGCGGATGGCGAGAGCAATCAAAGAGTCCACACTGGAAGGAACCTCCCGGGAGAGAATCTCATCTTTAACCTCTGCGTGGAGTCCCTCCAGAAAACGAGCGAGCAGCGCCGGCTCGTTCCAGTCACTAGAGGCAGCAAGAGTGCGAAACTCTATAGAGTAATCCGTTATGGATCGATCACCTTGACATAGGGAAGCCAGGGCCCTAGAAGCCTCCCTACCAAAAACTGAACGATCAAAAACCCGAATCATCTCTTCTTTAAAGTTCTGGTAATTGTTAGAACAATCAGCCCTTGCCTCCCAGATAGCTGTGCCCCACTCTCGAGCCCGGCCAGTAAGGAGTGATATGACGTAAGCAACCCGAGCTCTCTCTCTAGAGTATGTGTTGGGTTGGAGAGAGAACACAATATCACACTGGGTGAGAAAGGAGCGGCACTCCGTGGGCTGCCCGGAGTAACAAGGTGGGTTATTAACCCTAGGTTCCGGAGGCTCGTTGGATCTCGACGGCAGTGTTACGAGCATCTGTAGTCGCTGGGTCCATTCCTTGGTCGGATCCTTCTGTTATGCTGGTGAATGAGGACCCAAAAGCGACTTGGCGAAAACAGAGTCTTTATTCCAGTAAAGGAAATAGGCAATACTCTTAGACAAATCGGAGCAGAAAACAAAACATAAAAAACTAATTCCACTCGTAGTGACGAGGACAGACTGGAGACTCGACCATAAACTGTAGGTTGCCTCGGGAAGGCACCGACCGTAGCAGACTCAGACACCTGCTCACACGCAGCATCTGAGGGAAACAAGACACGACAGGGCGAGACAAAGACACAGCACGGCGAACAATATACAAGGATCCGACAGGACAGAAACGGAAAACAAGGGGAGAAATAGGGACTCTAATCAGAGGACAAGATAGGGAACAGGTGTGGAAAGACTAAATGAGTGAGTAGGAGAATGAGGAACAGCTGGGAGCAGGAACGGAACGATAGAGAGAGGAGAGAGAGGGAGGGAGAGAGAGAGGGATAGAAAAAGGGAACGAACCTAATAAGACCAGCAGGGGGAAACGAACAGAAGGGAAAGCATAATGACAAGACAATATAAGACAAAACATGACACTTTCTTGGCAGGTTTGTTGTGGTGCCATATTCATTCCGTTGTTTGATAATGGATTTAATAAGTGCTCCGTGGGATGTTCAAAGTTTCCAATTTTTTTTTATAACCCAACCCTGATCTGTACTTTTCCACAACTTTGTCCCCTGACCTGTTTGGAGAGTTCCTTGGTCTTTGTGGTGCTGCTTGCTTGGTGGTGCCCCTTGCTTAGTGGTGTTGTAGATTCTGGGGCCTTTCAGTACAGGTGTATATACAGTGAAGTTGGAAGTTTACATACACCTTAGCCAAATACATTTAAACTCCGTTTTTCATCATTCTTCACATTTAATCAGAGTAAAAATTCCCTGTCTTAAGTCAGTTAGGATCACCACTTCATTTTAAAAATGTGAAATGTCAGAATAATAGTAGGGAATGATTTATTTCAGGTTTTATTTCTTTCATCACATTCCCAGTGGGTCAGAAATTTACATTCACTCAATTAGTATTTGGTAGCATTGCCTTTAATGCCTTTAAATTGTTTAACTTTGGTCAAACGTTTTGGGTAGCCTCCCACAAGCTGCCCACAATAAGTTGGTGAATTTTGTAGGCCTCCTTGCTCGCCCACGCCTTTTCAGTTCTGATTTTCTATAGGATGAGGTCAGGGCTTTGTGATGGCCACTCCAATATCTTGACTTTGTTGTCCTTAAGCCATTTTGCCACAACTTTGGAAGTGTGCTTGGTGTCATTGTCCATTTGGAAGTCTCATTTGCGATCAAGCTTTAACTTCCTGACTGATGTGTTGAGATGTTGCTTCAATATATCCACAAAATTTTCCTGCCTCATGATGCCATCTATTTTGTGAAGTGCATCAGTCACTCCTGCAGCAAAGCACCCCCACAACATGATGCTGCCACCCCCATGCTTTACGGTTGGGATGGTGTTCTTCGGCTTACAAGCCTCCCTTTTTCCTCCAAACATAATGATGGTCATTATGGCCAAACAGTTCTATTTTTATTTAATCAGACCAGAGGACATTTCTCCAGAAAGTACGATCTTTGTCTCCATGTGCAGTTGCAAACCGTAGTCTGGCTTTTTTATGGCGTTTTTTGAGCACTGGCTTCTTCCTTGCTGAGCGGCCTTTCAGATTATGTCGATATAGGACTCGTTTTACTGTGGATATAGATTATTTTGTACCTGTTTCCTCCAGCATCTTCACAAGGCCCTTTGCTGTTGTTCTGGGATTGATTTGCAATTTTCGCACCAAAGTACGTTCATCTCTAAGAGACAGAATGCGTCTCCTTCCTGAGCGGTATGATGGCTGTGTGGTCTCATGGTGTTTATACTTGCATACTATTGTTTGTACAGATGAACATGGTACCTTCAGGCGTTTGAAAATTGCTCCCAAGAATGAACCGAATTTATGGAGGTCTACAATTTTTTTCTGAGGACTTGGCTGATTTATTTTGATTTTCACATGATGTCAAGCAAAGAAGCACTGAGTTTGAAGGTAGGCCTTGAAATACGTCCACAGGTACACCTACAATTGACTAAAATAATGTCAATTAGCCTATCAGAAGCTTCTAAAACCATGACATAATTTTCTGGAATTTTCCACACTGTTTAAAGGTGCAGTCAACTTTAGTGTATGTAAACTTCTGACCTACTGGAATTGTGATACAGTGAAATAAGTGAAATAATCTGTCTGTAAACAATTGTTGGAAAAATTACTTGTGTCATGCACAAAGTAGATGTCTTAAGCGACTTGCCAAAACTATAGTTTGTCAACAAGAAATTTGTGGAGTGGTTGAAAAATGGATTTTAATGACTCCAACCTAAGTGTATGTAAACATCCGACTTCAACTGTATTTAATGCATTAGAACCTTGTTGTAAGTAATGTTTAAATAATGTTTTGTTCATTTCCCTTTCCCTTAAAATAATTGTTTAATGGTGCCATTATGTCTAATAGTCAATGTTACTTACTCTTGTTTAAAAAAAAACTTTGTCTAAGAATGACTCCTATGTCCCGGGGACAGTTCCCAGCAGTACTATAGCAACCAAGGCATCTGTATGGCCCTTTGGCCTCCTGCTTCCTTCCACATGCACTAATGTCTCTCTCAGTCTACTCACTGCACATTTAACTGCACTGTCAATGAAATATTAGCTGCGTGCTCAGCATGTACTGACAAAATCAATTTAAATCTTCTTCTGAAAGTAATTTAGTGGGATTCTCCTGGGTTGAAGACTTTACCTCCATGCGTTATTGTGATCCGGAGCGGCCACTCAAATACAGTTGATTATGTTACTCTGTAGTTTGGTTTACTACACGATTTTGGTTTCAGCAAGGTAGTTAAGTTCACGGTAAGTGAATAACTAACTCTTGATAAGGCATCACTTGACAAGGTATCTCAGTTAACGGCTCTTGATAAGCTATCTCTTGACTGAAACATGTTACAGTTGGCTTACTCTATAGCACAATGCGAGTAAGTGATAAATGAAAAGCTTACTTTACATGGGAGATACTACGTTTAATAGTAGGATTCTATGGGAGATGAGCACTGTCTATGAAGTGTCTATGTGGTATGGTAACACTGGTGCTGATACATGGAGCACATGCTGCTGCAGACATGTTAATGGCAGACCCACTCTTGCATGCAGCTTTACAGTAAGCATTGGGTCTTGTTCCTATGCCCGGTCCCTGCAATAACAGCAATTATCGATCATTGACTAACAGTGAAATGAATCTCCTTCTGAAGGATATACAGTTCAATTAGTTTCCCCGTAGAGCTTCACAAGTGCTTACAGTATGAACACCATGATGGGTTTACTCTGAAGGGCCTCTAGACCTCCTCTACTAGAGAGTCGGGGTCAGACTTGGACCAGCAATTGGCCCTGGTGTTTCTAACGCCACTCGCCCATTTTTCTTTTAAGTCCCCCGATTATTAGCTAAAAAATAATGATCATTTAAAACAAATAGAAATGTAGACAAGCCCACTGAGCTGAAGATGGACCAGGGTCGTTCCACCCGGGGAAAACACAAGAAAGAGGTATGACACCCACCATCTCAGATTGTTCTAGAATTGTTTCTGTCGTTAGAAAAAAGATGGGATTAGCATTCCTGCAACATCAACTGTGTTGAAATATAATTGAATCTCTTGAGAAATTAAGCCAATTGATTGCACCCACATTCTATTCATAGGATTCATATACAGTGGCAAGAAAAAGTATGTGAACCCTTTGGAAATACCTGGATTCCTGCATGAATTGGTCATAACATTTGATCTGATCTTCATCTAGGTCACAACAATAGACAAACACAGTCTGCTTAAACTAATAACACACAGACAATTATAGGTTTTCACGTCTTTATTGAACACACTGTGTAAACATTCACAGTGCAGGGTGGGAAAAGTATGTGAACCCTTGAATTTAATAACAGGTTGATCCTCCTTTGGCAGCAATAACCTCGAACAAAAGTTTTCTATAGTTGCGGATCAGACCTGCACAACGGTCAGGAGGAATTTTGGACCATTCCTCTTTACAAAACTGTTTGAGTTCAGCAATATTCTTGGGAGGTCTGGTGTGAACCGCTCTCTTGAGGTCATGCCATCGCATCTCAATGGGGTTGAGGTCAGGACTCTGACTGGGCCACTCCAGAAGGTCAGGACTCTGACTGGGCCACTCCAGAAGGTCAGGACTCTGACTGGGCCACTCCAGAAGGTCAGGACTCTGACTGGGCCACTCCAGAAGGTCAGGACTCTGACTGGGCCACTCCAGAAGGTCAGGACTCTGACTGGGCCACTCCAGAAGGTCAGGACTCTGACTGGGCCACTCCAGAAGGTCAGGACTCTGACTGGGCCACTCCAGAAGGTCAGGACTCTGACTGGGCCACTCCAGAAGGTCAGGACTCTGACTGGGCCACTCCAGAAGGTCAGGACTCTGACTGGGCCACTCCAGAAGGTCAGGACTCTGACTGGGCCACTCCAGAAGGTCAGGACTCTGACTGGGCCACTCCAGAAGGTCAGGACTCAGGCTGGGCCACTCCAGAAGGTCAGGACTCTGACTGGGCCACTCCAGAAGGTCAGGACTCTGACTGGGCCACTCCAGAAGGTCAGGACTCTGACTGGGCCACTCCAGAAGGCGTATTTTCGTCTGTTGAAGCCATTCCGTTGTTGATTTTGATTCTGTGTTTTGAGTCGTTGTCCTGTTGCATCACCCAACTTCTGTTGAGCTTCAATTGGCGGACAGATAGCCTAACATTCTCCTGCAAAATGTCTTGATAAACTTGGGAATTAATTTTTCCGCCGATGACAGCAAGCTGTCCAGGCCCTGAGGCAGCAAAGCAGCCCCAAACCATGACGCTCCCTCCACCATACTTTACAGTTGGGATGAGGTTTTGGTGTTGGTGTGCTGTGGCTTTTTTATCCTCACAGTGTTGTGTGTTGCCTCCAAACAACTCAACTGTAGTTTAATCTGTCCACAGAATATTTTGCCAGTAGTGCTGTGGAACATCCGGGTGCACTTTTGCAAACTTCAGATGTGCAGCAATGTTTTTTTTTGGACAGCAGTGGCTTCTTCCGGGTTGTCCTCCCATGAATACCATTCTTGTTTAGTGTTTTATGTATCGTAAACTTGTCAACAGATATGTTCGCATGTTCCAGAGATTTCTGTAAGCGTTTAGCTGACACTCTAGGATTCTTCTTAACCTCATTGAGCATTCTGCGCTGTGCTCTTGCAGTCATCTTTGCAGGACGGCCACTTTCTCCATTTATAGACAATTTGTCTTAACATGGACTGATGAAAATCAAGGCTTTTAGAAATACTTGTGTAACCCTTTCCAGCTTTATGCAAGTCTACAATTCTTAATCTTAGGTCTTCTGAGATCTCTTTTGTTCGAGGCATGGTTCACATCAGGCAATGCTTCTTGTGAATAGCAAACTCAAATTTTGTGAGTGTTTTTTATAGGGCAGGGCATCTCTAACCAACATCTCCAAACTCGTCTCATTGATTGAACTCCAGGTTAGCGGACTCCTGACTCCAATTAGCTTTTAGAGAAGTCATTAGCCTTGGGCTTCACATACTTTTTCCAACCTACACTGTGAATGTTTAAATTATTTATTCAATATAGACAAGAAAAATACAATAATTTGTGTGTTATTAGTTTAAGCACACTATGTTTGTCTATTGTTGTGACTTAGATGAAGAACAGATCAAATTTGATGACCCATTTATACAGAAATCCAGGTAATTCCAAAGGGTTCATATACTTTTTCTTGCCACTGTAATATTCAATAAATATAGTACCTAACATCCGATTTGGACCAAACTTTTTTCTAACAATGAGTTAGACATGAGGAATCGAAAAACATTGTCAAAAACCACACCCACACACCACGCCAGTCCCACGCCAACAATGAGTATATAGTATGTAGAGGGCGGCAGGTAGCCTAGTGGGTAGAATGTTAGGTCAGCAACCGAAAGGTTGCTAGCTCAAATCCCCGAGCTGACAAGGTAAACAATCTGTCGTTCTGCTCCTGAACAAGGCGGTTAAACCCACTGTTTCCAGGCTGTCATTTTAAATAACAATTTGTTCTTATCTGACTTGCCTAGTTAGATATATTTTTTTTACGTATAAGTTCTCTATGTATGACAAGTATTACGAAGAGGCTCGGAGAATTGTTTCGTCATCATATGTAATGTATTCTGTAAAAATGAATTTGGTGATGTTTTTTCCACAAAGTTTAGAGAAGTTATTCATTGAAGTTGTTAGGTTTACGTCCCATCCTCGATCCTGATATTAACAGGTTCTGACCACTAGATGGTACTGTTCCATGTGATTTTCCTTATCCCTGAACTCCAGACAATGGTACCAAATGTATCTGATTATTTGAAGGTGCAAGGTGCAAGTTAATTGAATTGAATGACTTGATTAAACGTATCCCTTTAAAAAAAACAATGTTTTACTAGATGTGTAGCCTAGTTCCCTGTGTTCCCTCCCACTCCTGCCCGACAGACAATGTGCTGTGTTCACCATACTCCTCTGCTGCAGTCACTGGCTCTTAATGGCCTCACAGCCATGAATATTAGATAAACTTTCCCTCGCCAGCAGAAAATGATGATGAGCTGTGATAAAATACACAGGCTGGCCAAGTGCTGAAAAAAACAACCTATAAAAAACACATCAATGTCCTATATTTTGAGGGTCCATGTTGTTGAGCTTGGTCTCTGTATTAGTAACTGACAATACAAACAAATGGCCACAAAGTGAAAAAATTGTCTAGCCACCGGCGTGACTAAGTGTGTTTTTGCTCTGCCTAATGACACTGCGGACTCCAAGGCTCTTGGACAACTTCATCGTAAGTCATCTATTGAGATCCCTATGGGAGCCTCCCTCCTTATCGAGGTAATAATTCTGCAGCTGGGACACAGGCCATTACTAAAGCGGGGTGGGGAGAAGGGGGGAGTAGGGGGGGGGGCATAAGAGAGCCAAAGATAAATTAGATAGAGAGGGAGTCACACACATCTGCATCCTAAACCAAGGAACACCATTTGGTTTTCGCTCCTCTTGTCTTGGAACTCTTTCCTTTTGACTTAACCTCCAATTCAGGACCATTCAGGGTCATTCTTTTGGTGTATCACTGTGCCTGGTCTAGAGAGATGGATGTATGAGCGGATGGAAGTTACCTGCAACCACAAGCAGCCCAGAGAGTAGACTGTCTTCAGAGTGCTGGGTGTCTCTCACACGCTGAGGAGGACATGGCGGGGGATATTGTGGTGGGGATTCTCTATAACTTAGTATTACCTCTTCTTCTGCTTGCAGGTAAGTTGACCTTTATTTGACTTTTTATTCTTATGGGGCTGAAAAAATGTACAGTAACAATTCAAGTGTCAGTCCCCAATGCAGAAGGACTGTGGATGTGTTAGTTATTGAGGTAATAGTAGTGACTTTTACAGTTACATTGAGAGATTCTGCCTTTTTAAAGTGATCTAATAATATTGCTACAAGCACCATTTTGGATGCTTTCTGGAAAACACTTTTTATTTTTTTTGGAGACATGTTGTTTGGGGGAAATATGCAGATTGATCAATTATGTCTTGTTTCCCCTGATGGTAATTCTTTGACTGGACACAGAAAACATTGTATATTGTGATCATGCAGCAATTGAGTAACTTGTGCTGTAAAACTGTAATGGGGAATACAATGTTTAAGTTGTTGAATAGTATGTTTATTGTATTGTAAAATGTAAGACATATTTGACATGTTAAGGTGTCATTACATTCAGTCAGTATTCCAATTTTCTAGTTCAGAATTAAGTAAAGAAAATCGAGATTTCAAGTAAATTCGATAAGAAAAAAATACAATAATCGTTCAATTGTGCTTTCCTTCATTTGAGTGTTTTGTGTTGGTAAAAGATTGAGAAAGTTAAAACCATGACCTGTGATTTTGTTGTCAGTTTCATTACCATTGTTGGTCCAAGAAGCCACACTGTTTGTTTGTTTTTAGCTGCTAACTTGTTTACTGTGTGATGGAGTTTTGTTCAGTCCAACACTAATGCATTTTGAATTAGCAGGTGCAATGGATCATAGTATTTTATTACCAATTCCATGTCTCTTTGATGGATAATACTGTAGGCTATTTGTTTCTAGCCGGTCTTCTTCATCTGTATTTATTTGGATTTTCAGTAGGACAGACTCAACATAATGTAAAATCTCATCAAATACAGCATCAAGGACAAGAAATGAAAATCATACCTCGATATTATATTCAGATTAACATCAATGTAAAAACATTGTTTTCTCTCCGTAGCGTCATCATTCCGGTACAATGGTCTGTCCGTGGTGTATTTCCTTTTCATTCTCACCCTTCCCCTGCTGCCAAACCCCTCTCTCACCACCATGCAAGGTAAGACTTCAGAGGAACACCACTGGTTTGGAAATGGCACCCCTACAGTAGTAGACAATAAAGAATAGGGTGGATTTTATTCTAAGCTACAAGGCCCTCTCTGTTTGAATGCTTGCTAATAAACACAGCCCCTGTGTTTTTTTCAAAATAGCCATGAGATTTAATGCTGATGATGTTTGATTTCAGTCATGGAATGTGGGAACTGACGACCACTGATGGTGTGTGTGTGTGTGTGTGTGTGTGTGTGTGTGTGTGTGTGTGTGTGTGTGTGTGTGTGTGTGTGTGTGTGTGTGTGTGTGTGTGTGTGTGTGTGTGTGTGTGTGTGTGTGTGTGTGTGTGTGTGTGTGTGTGTGTGTGTGTGTGTGTGTGTGTGTGTGTGTGTGTGTGTGTGTGTGTGTGTGTGTGTGTGTGTGATTCATCAACTCATTTTGATCAACATACAACATGTCCATTCTATTTTAGATTGATCAATAAGGTTGCTGAATTAAAGGATTGGTCATGTACTTTGTAAAGGGATGTGGCCTGTATGGTCTTATCTATTATGTATAACCTAGTAATTATATAGTCGAATTAAAAGTTGTGGTGTCAGCTCTTGTAAAATGGTTTTCTTGCATGCTGGACTTTTCTCTTCAATTCCTCGTAGAACCTTATCCATCTCTTCGTCTCGCTAATATGATATCACCCCTGGTTTGAGTGGCCGGGGGATGGTGCAGAGATTAAACACATCATGCTGAAGCAGAATTGACCGGCCTTTACTTGGGAGGGCTGAAATTAAGAAAAGCTTCCCTTCCCATTTTCCACATTTTGTTACGTTACAGCCTTGTTTTTAAATGTATTAAATAAAAAAATGCACTCATCAATCTACACACAATACCCCATAATTATAAAGCATTAACAGGGTTTAAGACATTTTTGCAAATGTATTATAAGTAAAAAACAGAAATACCTTATTTACAGAAGTATTCAGACCCTTTGCTATGAGACTCAAAATTGAGCTCAGGTGCACCCTGTTTCCATTGATCATCCTTGAGATGTTTCTACAACTTGATTGGAGTCCACCTGTAGTAAATTCAATTGATTGGACATATATTTGGAAAGGCACACACCTGCCTATATATGGTCCCACAGTTGACAGTGCATGTCAGAGCAAACACCAAGCCATGAGGACGAAGGAATTGTCTGTAGAGCTCCGAGACAGGATTGTGTCGAGTCACAGATCTTGGTAAGGGTACGAAAAAATGTCTGCAACATTGAAGTTCCCCAAGAACACAGTGGCATCCATCATTCTTAAATGGAATAAGTTGGAACCACCAAGACTCTTCCTAGAGCTGGCTGAGTCTTATCAGGAAAACTGACCAATTCGGAGAAGGGCCTTCGTCAGGGAGGTGACCAAGAACCCGATGGTCAATCTGACAGAGCTCAAGAGTTCCTCTGTGGAGATGAGAGAACCTTCCAGAAGGACAAACATCTCTGCAGCACTCCACCAATCAGGCCTTTATGGTAGAGTGGCCAGACGGAAGCTACTCCTCTGTAAAAGGAACATAAAGGACTGTCAGACCATGAGAAAAAGATCCTCTGATCTGATGAGACCAAGATTGAACTCTTTGGCCTGAATGCCAAGCGTCACGTTTGTAGGAAACCTGTAACCATCCCTACCATCCATGGTGGTGGCAGCATCATGCTGTGGAGATGTTTTTCAGTGGCAGGGACTGGGAGACTAGTCAAGATAAAGGGAAAGATGAACGGCGCAAAGTACAGAGAGATCCTTGATGAAAACATGCTTCAGAGCGCTCAGGACCTCAGACTGGGGCGAAGGTTCACCTTCCAACAGGACAACGATCCTAAGCACACAACCAAGAAAACGCAGGAGTGGCTTTGGAACAAGTCTCTGAATGTCTATGAGTGGCACAGCCGGAGCCCGGACTTGAACCCGAGCGAAAATCTCTGGATAGACTTGAAATTAACTGTGCAGCAACACTCCCCATCCAACCTGACAGAGCTTGAGAGGATCTGCAGAGAAGACTGGGAGAAACTCCCCAAATACTGAATACTTACATAAATGCATTTTAGTTTTTTTTATTAAAAAAAAAATGCAATCATTTCTACAAACCTGTTTTTGTTTTGTCATTATAGGGTATTGTGTGTAGATTGATGAGGTAAAAACTATTTCATTTTAGAATAAGGCTGTAATGTAACAAAATGTGAAAAAAAGTCAAAGGGTCTGAATCCTTTCTGAATGCACTGTAGAACGTTTCAAAATACAGAAAGTGTCACATGATGTGTTTTGTATCATATGATGCAAAACGCCAGTGATGGAAATAGTACTCATTGTCATACTTGAGTAAAAGTTAAAAAGTTCAATTAAATGCTATATCAAATTCATCGGACAGACAGAGGCCCACTTCAATACTCAGACGTCATTTACCAAAGCAGTAGTTGTGTTAAGTGAGTCTGACAGACCGGAGGCAGTTGGGATGACAGCAGGTTATATGGATAGGTGTGGGAGTTAGGCCATTTTGCTGTCCTCCCTGAGCATGCGAAACCCAAGTATTATTTTGTACATATTTTCTTTAGGTATGTAGTGCAGTAAAAGTAAAAGTTGCAAATATAAATAGTAAAGTAAAGTACCACAAAAAAACTATATAGTTACTTTACAACACATCAAATGCATCATACTGTGTCACTTTCTGTATTTTTGTTAAAGTTCCATTGGCTATCTTGAAAACTTGATTGCTGACAGGCAAACCTTTTTTGAGATTATATCAACAGTGAACTAATGGAATATCAAAATATAGTTTTGAGTGGGATTTTCCTTTAAATACAAGTGTTTTCTTTTTGATTAAGTTTGTTCTGATGTTCAGGCGAATCCAGTTCCACGTTGGCTACTTTAGTAGACTCTTGATCACAGAAACTGCTTGTAAGGCACAAAGGGCTCTATTTTCAGCTGGCGATAAGGAGGCGCAAGTGTCAAACGCCGGTTAGTTTTCAGTTTCGTCGTGTAAAAACTGGCGCACCGGCATTTTCCACTCCTTTATGCCAGGCTCGGCAATTTACCTGTCTAACATTAGCCACTTGCGCTGGGGTGGCAATATTTGATGTGTGTCCTTAAAAACAACCGCAAACGTGGCATTTTCCCGCAGCGCCAAATGGACGTTTTAAAACCAACCAAAGCAGGTCTTAACAGTAACGCAGTTGCTAATGGCATCGTTTTTGAGAGTAGAAGCGCAGCCTATCCTGCCGTGATGCACAGTGCGCTTGGAATGAGAGGTGTACCTTTTGCACCGTGAATCTGGTATTAATAAGCAACATAAAAAACATTTGCATTCTCCCATTTAATTTAATTAGATATAAAAAACAAGCATTAATCAAAGCTGGTTAACAATTTGGCATAGGGGCGTCTTTTTTTAATCCTGGCCATGCATCAGTCAAGTAGCCTATAAATAAAGGGGTTTTAAATGGTCTACTGAGGGTGCCTTGTCCTCGTGCTTTTTATGCTTCACAATTCACATAACTGCATAGTTAATTTCGCTGGTTCAATTAGACAATCCATCCCCATTTTCAAAAAGCACCACTCGTCCGATTATCAAAGACACGCTCCTGCAAACTACTCAGTATAATGCCTTATCAACAGCGGATTTTTTGTTTGTTGAATGTGCCTCGCACATAGGCAGTGAATGATACAATTGACAGGAGCCTAGTATTTTGTATAGACATGCGTGTGCACACACTGCCATGGAACAATAGATGCAATTAATGATATCACGCTTCTGGCCGCATTCTATATAGAAATATTTCTGTTGTTCTAAAAAAATATAGCTTGTTTTTCGTTTCATTTGATTAAAAACCAAGCATAGCCTCTCCTCTCAATTAAGGCGTTTTTTTTTACCTGCCCAACACATTCGCAAAATTGCAGCCTAGCAATAAATGGTTTGTCTCATGAGACTGCTTTGAAATAAATATGAATCACCAAAGCTTTATTAAAATATCAAGTTTGGGAGCAGAGAAACAGTGAGTGGACTTCCCCCTTTTTAATCATGATTTCTTTTTGGACGTGCGTAAAACCCCCCTCCATTTATCCATATGCCCATCATGAAATGATGGGATGAGGGATGAAATGTTGCCGGTGACCCTCATATTTAGAAGCAGTGGTCCTTCTGTAGCTCAGTTGGTAGAGCATGGCGCTTGTAACGCCAGGGTAGTGGGTTCGATTCCCGGGACCACCCATACGTAGAATGTATGCACACATGACTGTAAGTCGCTTTGGATAAAAGCGTCCGCTAAATGGCATATATTATATTATAAGGAGCCTTGCACGAGCCAGAGTCATATTTAGAAACATTTATGTTATTTTCCTGCAACATTAGCTTGTTTCCCATATAATTGGATTAAAAACCTAATTATAATATATATTTCCACATTGAAGCCATGCACAGCTCACTCTCTGTAAGTATAGAGACAAATGGGATCTGCATTGCAGCAGTAGACCCACAACTATCCCCAGCCATTAAGATAGGGGAAAATGTAATAGAAAAAGGCCATAAAAAGTAACAGCCTAATTACATGTAGTGGTCCCCATATGGATGATAACAGAATACAGACTGTCTGATATGAATGCTTTGTATGTGTCTTTGTCGTGTTGAAAGGAAGAAATATGTTTTGTTTTGTTTCCCCCCCAAAAAATGGAAAATGTATTATTTTCTACCTCTGTTAATCTGTGTCTCTGGTCTTGTATTTCTAAAGGAAAAACAGGGAAGTTCCTGCTGCTCATCTGTTCTACCAGCGTGACGTTTCTGGCTCTCCAGTGTTTCATGCAGATCACTTTTGCCTACGTACCTCAGAATGGTAAGATAACACCAGCCTCTATCAGCTCACGAAGCCACTAACAACAGACTACTCAGAGATGCTGCGGAACACCGCCCAAAATAGAGGCAGAAGAAGTTTGTTTAAGCATTTCAATACACGGAGAGTATGATGAACGTATTACTTACTCATTCAATGAACATTTGATGAGGGTGGATGTTGCTTTGCTTTTTTCTGATACGACTAAACTTGATCTTCTGTCTGAAATGTTTGTGTTGTTCAACAGAGAACGAATATTGGGAGAATGTTCTCTACCATTTGGGCATTGTACGGTAGGGCCACATTTTGTTGACTTTTTTAAAGCAGACTTTGGTGGTGTTTCTAATGCAGGTGTTGTTCATCAGATTGTCTTGTGTTCTGTCCCCAGGTTCAGTTTGGTGGATGCAGGGAACACTTTGCGTCTCTTAGCCCCTGATCTGGGGCTCTTCCTGTCTGGGCTCTTCATACTCTGCCTGGTCAGGAAGCTGCTGTGCCCCGCGCCACAACTTAATGTCCACGAGAACTGCATCAAACCTTCTGACCCTGAGGTATCCACATGGCCAATTTCATCTGCCACTTTTGTTCAATTCACAGCATAGTTTTACCATTATTGTTTTACCTGAGAGCTTTAGAAAAGTACATCATACATGGTGATATGTTGTAAAGGATTTCAAGAATGTGAAGGTAGGGTGCCTCACCTTCTCACGCAGTATGTCAGCACCTCTACTCTAGTGGTTTGAGCATGGTCCTCCTTCAGCTTGAATCTGTTAGAAAGTCAAAATCGTGTTATGAAACAACACCAACTTCTTGTCCACCAAACTTCCTTTGACAAAGCAGGATGTGGAGATGTCCGACTCAGAGTCTGAAGTCGAAAGTGATGTCACAGATGGCTCGTCCTGTGACAGCTCAGACGAAATCACAGCGGCGCCGGTAACCCCTCCTCAGTTTGTCCAGAAGTTCATTGCATTTGCCCTTGGACTGCGCCTCTTGCTGTCCGCCATCATGAACACAGCAGGGAAAGTAGTGGTCACCATACTACTGGGGCTGGCAGGTACATCTCAAAAGGCTGCCACTTTGGACTCTCATGTATTTGTCTTGCATGCCAGACTTAAAGGCTTGCATTGGCTCAGCATTCTCTGCTGTCCAGCTCAGACAAAATAAGACACATTTACTATCTGCTCCCACACGGTACTATAATCTTCTCTTTCCTCCCCTTGACTGGTCCTCTTCCCCCTGTACCAGGCATCGCCCTGCCCTCCCTAACTTCGGCAGTGTATTTCGGGACGTTCCTGGGCCTGGTGTGGTGGTGGGTGTTTCTCCGCTCGCTCAGCCTGCTGTTTTTCAGTACCCTCTGCGTGATGATGGCTATATTCAGCGCTGGTCACCTGCTGTGCCTCTACCTGTACCAGCTTCCCCTGGCCCAACAGATCATACCCCCACAGGACATCTACGCCAGGTAGGGTCACGGGACCAGAATGTAGCAATGCTGGACACTGGCTGGATGCTGACTGTGCAGATAGACACTGTCCTTTTAACCATATTGGTTTGCTGGCTGAAAAACAGATTGTATATATTCACACTTGTCGAAATACCAAATAATTACACACTCTATTACACTGGACACAGGCATATACAAATCATTGTTAATTAAATGTCATAAACTAATACATGCCCGTCTTCCAATTTCAGTATATACTTGATCTATCTAATGTGAATGTTGTTTGTATACCAATCTGGTCTATCCAGAACTAAAGTCTTGCGTAATTAGTCAGATGCTCGATTAAGTTCTGAGTCTATATGTCGTAAGAGAAGAGATCGGAACCGGAACAAAGAGCAAACAAGTCTATGGGCCAAATGTCCCCTCCCCTTCCAAAATTTGAAAGATGCTAACGCCTGGGAAATCGTGATTTGTCCGATGCACCGGAACTAATACTGCTCGTTATCTCACGCATTCCGTTGTATCGTGAGAGATCTACAGTCCCATTTTTGTTTACGTGGTCTGTCCCAAGAGATTAATCGCCCTCTGGTTTTGTTCAGGCTGTTTGGTATGACAGCGTTCATCCGGACCAATGAGACTGAGCCATACAGTCTGGGTCTGCAGGCAGATGTCAGCTGGCCTGTCTTCATCAACCCCATGGTGCTGCTCCTCCTCTATTACACAATGGTGGCTTTGCTGCACAAGTGTGTCTACATCCCTGGAGAAGAGGTACTTTACCTAGAATGAGACTCTAATGCAACTAAGACCTTCATAGTGAATAGCTGCATCTGAAATTGAACCCTATTCCCTATATAGTGCACTACTGTAAATGGGGGCAGGGCTCTATATAGTGAATAGGGTGCCATGTCAGACGCTGTCAATGTCTTGTAGATTAAATAAAACTTTGCTGGTTTATCCTTTGTTGGAAGTGTTAAGTGTGTCAGCCATTTCATGGTGCTGCCTGTGTATTTCTGCTAGGATACTCTGGTGAAGTCTGAGAGTCCAGTAGAAATCCCAGAGGATCCCCCCAGCTTCTCCAAGATCTTATTCATCTCAGGAGACAGATTGGAGGTCTTGAAATCTACTACAGTTCTATTTTTCTTCTACATTCTCCTGTAGTTTTACCATCATGATTTTCTACAGATTTCTGGAACAATTGTATTTTTTATTTTGCAGCTACTGACCAGTACGGATGAGGAAACTTACATGCCAGATGAGGAGGTGCAGGAGGTACATTCTGCTCTCCCAATGTGTTGTCATAACTACCTTAACGGGACGTTACATGTCTGGTTAGACACCGTACATTCGGTGCGCATCACTTTTCTTCAAAGCCAAAATTCCTAAGCACACTGTTTTTCCTCTGCAGCCAATGGTCTTACTGATGAGCAGCTCATGGCATGATCTGAGAGGTCAGGAGATGGGGTTACTGCTGAGAGGGCCAGGGGCAGGGTATGCAAACTGCCACCCTCCACCACAATATGAAGGAATAGACTTGTCACCCTCACAAGGTATGTACCTGCCAGCCAGCCTTGCCAATGTCCAAGTCAAATCTACTCCAGGGTCCATTATTTGGTAGAATTAGCACAATGTTCGGTTATAGACGAAAGGTTTGACTTATGGGAAGTCTTTTTTTTTATCCACATGGATATTTTGATGTTACCCAGTCATGAATATATGGTAGGAATTTAATATTGAATACATTTTCATCACTAGTGTAGAAACTGATACAACATATCCTTAAAATATGACAATTATATGGTATAACAACTTTATTAAACTCCATCTTCTGCTGTTTTCCTCTCTCAGAGTCGGAGGAGGTTGAAGAGAAGGAGAGGAGGAGTGAGATGTCTATGAGGGAGGGATGGAGTGAGGTGTCTATGAGGGAGGAGAGGAGTGAGGTGTCTATGAGGGAGGGGAGGAGTGAGGTGTCTATGAGGGAGGGGAGGAGTGAGGTGTCTATGAGGGAGGGGAGGAGTGAGGTGTCTATGAGGGAGGGGGGTAGTGGGGTGTCTGTGAGGGAGGGGAGGAGTGAGGTGTCTATGAGGGAAGGGAGGAGTGAGGTGTCTATGAGGGAGGGGAGGAGTGAGGTGTCTGTGAGGGAGGGGAGGAATGAGGTGTCTATGAGGGAGGGGATGAGTGAGGTATCTATGAGGGAGGGGATGAGTGAGGTGTCTATGAGCGAGGAGGAGAATGGCCCCAGTGGACTGGCTGTGTTTGGCCTGTTCATCATGAAGCACAGCTACATCAGCGCACTCATCATCATGATGGTAAACCACTTCCTTTCCACAACGCTATTAAAGTTTTGGTATAGACATTAGTCATTCAACAATTAACTCTGAAAACAATTCATTCAAAAGTCTAACTGAATAGAGCTACGTTACCTTCACATTACCTTGCAATCTTTAAACATGAACATGGGTATGACTATAAGATGTGTGGCATGCCTCCTGTGTTCCTTCAACCACTCAGGTGTGGAGCATCACCTATAACAGCTGGCTGACGTTCGTCCTGCTGGTGTGGTCGTGTGTGATCTGGATGATGCGTGACCGTCGGCGCTACGCCATGATGAGCGCTCCCTTCCTGGCGGTGTACGGCACCTTGCTGTTGCTGCTCGCCTTCCTGAGCGGCCTGAGGCTGCGGCGGGATGAGCTGTACCCTGGCCTGCCACATGCCATGCTGGTGGACTTTGACATGGCCATCTACCCAGCACCCTGCATCCACCTGGGAGGCAAGGCGTTGTACACCTTCAGCTTTTGGCTGCTGTTCCGGCAACAACAGAAGGAGAAACAGGAAGAGCAGGATCTCAAGGAGTCTGACGAGTCTCTGGAAGAAGTGAAAGTACTCCCACGTATGGACTCCTCTCTTTATATGCAACCTTTATGGCTTTACATTGATAACGTCACGTTCTCGAATTCAGTTACGATGCATTAGAAATGGATGTGATATTAGTCCTAGGTGTTTATAACAAGCTTCACTTAACAGTGCTCTCTAACTCATAGGTGTTTGAACTTTGGCCCAGGTACGGTGACATGTTCTACATTGTGCTCCTCCTCTCCCTCAGCGGATGAAGGTGAAACCTCTCCCATAATGGAGATGCTGGGTTCGGCGGTCAAAGGAAACCTGGTGAAGTACTGGATCCTGTTCTGCTGCTCCATGTTCTTTGTGGTCAGCTTCTCCGGGAAGGTGATGGTCTACAAGATCCTCTACATCGTGCTGTTCCTCTTCTGTGTCGTCCTCTACCAGGTGGGCCTCATATATATGACTCCTAGAGAGCGTTGTGGTGTGTGTCAGTGGTGATGTGTATGCTGCACATGATATACAATGTACAGTACAACTTTACTGTCCATGTTCCAGGGAACAACGGATATTACTGAACTCCTCCAGATTGCACACATCACAGGGTGGCCGGTAGGCTCGCAGTTAAGAGCGTTGGGCCCGTAACCGAAAGGTTGAATCCCCGAGCCGACAGGTGATACATCCGTCGTTGTGCCCTTGAGCAAGGAACTTAACCCCAGTTGCTCCTGTACGTCGCTCTGGATAAAAGTGTGCGCGGTAAATCACATGGTAAATCACATGGTAAATCACACATACGAGACGCTATAAACAGTCGGATGTTTTTCAGAAGGGAAGGGAGCGAGAAACAAATGTACTCTGTGAAAGATACGATTGTGTCAAACAAACAATCATAGTGGCTGTGGAATAGTTTCGTTCGATAGCTATATTAGTGGGTTTACCTCGAAAGATTAATCCGACTCTGACTATGCAACTATCTTATCACTGACCTCACTATCGGTATGACACATTTACCTCCCGGCCTTACGGCCAAGACCTCAACAACAGCCAAAGGCTCTAAACTCTTATCAATAGAGCTTCCGTTATGAATATTGATCCGACCTCGTAAACACAGACACAAAACATTTCCGCGGCCATTTTCCTGGTTTCCCTCCCCGTCTGGTATTTCCGCTGACCATTCAGCGCTGACCACTTACCTAATGGCCGAGCTACGACCTCACAGCACGCACACTGTCAGAAAGCCAATATGAACCTGACGTTTATCAGTGCCAGCAGCACCACTGTTTCACACACTGTCTGACTGAGGGGAAATAAACAGCAATTGAGTAAAAGACGTAGGTGTTCTTACGTAAACAAATGTTGAATTTGAAATGAACATTTCAAGACACTGATGATAGATGGGCTCCCGAGTGGCGCAGCGGTCTAAGGCACTGCATCTCAGTGCTTGAGGCGTCACCACAGAGACCCTGGTTCAAATCCAGGCTGTGTCACGACCGGCTGTGGTTGGGCGGCGCACAATTGTGTTCAAGTGCCGTCCGGGTTCGGCCGGTGTAGGCTGTCATTGTAAATCAGAATTTGTTCTTAACTGACTTGCCTAGCTAAATAAAGGTTAAATAAAAATAGATGGTTGTGAAAAGGCAACTTGTTTTGTGGTCGCCTGTTGTCATATGAAATTTGTAACATATTTTACTGTTAATATTGCTGGCTATGGCCACCTTTGATTATTGGTATACCAAACATCCTGGGGAGCAATATTAACAGTAAAATACGTTATTTTATAAAGATCAACCTAACCCTCTGATTTCCCTCGGTTACTAGACAAATTTCATCGTGACTTGACCTGATTGGCATCATGGGATCTATGTTACCATTCCTCAGATCCGTTGTGACGTGTGGAGGCGAGTGCTGAAATACTTCTGGGCGGTGGTGGTGGGCTACTCTATGGTGGTCCTGATTGCCATCTACATGTACCAGTTCAAGACTGTCTCTGGCCTGTTCAGACAGATCATGGGCATGTCTGAGGAAGGGTGAGTGGGCATAGTGGCACTGTGGCCAACCCTGTACATTCACAACACTGCTTATACCTCCATATTGTTGTAGTCATCCCAAGACTTTGATGTACTACATTGTTAATTGATTGATTGATTCATTCATTGGCGCAGAATTACTCATATATTGTACCCTATGTCTAGAATTCTCCCTGATGGTCCATGGCTATTTGCGATTCACAGTGTCTTTGCATACTGTGACTGAGTTATTCTTATACAGATGTAGTAGGATCTTAATTTTATCACTATTTTGTTGCTGCGATTTTTCCTGCACGGCAGGAAATGCAAACTTGTGGTGTATTTCAGTTTTAAGAAGGATTATTTTAAGTTTGTCAGACTTGACTTTAAAGAAAGATGTATCAACCCCTACCAAAAAGTGTCCACATAATCCACATAATAATTCATATTTGCTGCTGTAGCAAACTGGCTCAAAATGAAGATCCTACATCTGTTCGCTCAGTGCTGTCCCTGTCCCGCTCTGTCCTCTAGTCTGCGTGATCTCGGGTTGGAGCAATATGATACTGTGGAGCTGTTTGCTCGGATCCTCCTCCCTGCAGCCTTCCTATTGGCCTGCATCCTGCAGCTACACTACTTCAACCAGGACTTCCTGGATCTCACCAACCTGGACAACGTACCTGTCCACCACGGACCAACCAGGTGGGACAGCTTACCTGATCGCAACCACTGGGATAATGTGCTTTATATCAGGGAGGAGGGAAATATTAGTCAATTGAAGTGTTTCTCTCGTGTCAACTGGTATTTTTAGAAACATACATTTTCTTAATAAAAAAAAATATGTACAATGGAGGTGGAGGCTGCTGAGGGGAGGACTGCTCATAGTAATGTCTGGAACGGTGTCAAACCGCTCCAGCCATTAGCACGAGCCCGTCCTCCCCAATTAAGTCGCCACCAACCTCCTGTGCTGCAGAGAGATATTGAACATTTTGATCTGATTGGTCCCCAAAAAATGGTGTAATACTTGCTGGGGTGTTCTTTCCTTTTTTTGGGGTGGGGGAAACAAGCTGTCTGTCATTCTCCACCCATCTCCTCTATGTTGTTGTGTCTCATCCGTTCTGTCCATCTCTTCACCCAGAGAGGAGGAGCTGAGGAACTCCGTCAATGTGATAGCTGACATGTAAGAGCTGTATTTTTGTCTCCGTGGACGGCATGCTTCACACAGTGGATTGCTCAGAGTTTGAGTCATCTTTTAAACAACCGTAGCTAGGCAAAAGCAAGGAGTGTAAAAATAGGTTCCTCTCATGGTATGACAACACGTCGGCGCCGTTATACGGCGAAAGCGGCACCCTTTGAGCGTGCAGATATATCATTTCATTCCATCCGTCCGTCATGAATTCGGAGTCATTTAAAATACGTCTTTTTCAGATCATTTCATGGAATGGATTTCTACCACTGTAAGTGCAGTGTTTAATTGGTGTTTGTTTTTCCTCAGAATGAAAGAAAACGTTGAAAAGTTACAGAAACGGTACGTTCTTCAAACACTTTCTTCCTCTACGTGGATGAAAACAGACCATGTATTGCATCACATATATATATATATATATCATGTTGTCATACCGTATAATGTATTAAAATGATTACATCCACGATGGTCTTGCCTACCCTCTTTCTTCTAGGATGGCGAAGGAGCAGAGCGAGCAGACTAGTGGGGAGTCAGAACGTGTGGGGAGTCAGGACACGTTGGAGAATGATGGACTGTCTGCCTCATCAGAGAAACCCGAGGAGGAGCACGGGGGAACAGGTGTGTGCCACATAGACGCTGAGATTCCGATTCTAATTTACTGTACGAACAGTACATTTTAACAGCACAACGACAGTACAAGCAAACACGCCACATAAACAAAAGTCTGGGAAATCTAGCACAGCATTTCAGATCTCATATCTGACCTTATATCTGACCTTGAGTCTGATGTCCTTTTTGTGTCTGTCAGTTCCCCCAGAGGAGCGTCTGACCCAGTGGGGGTTGATCGTGGACCGGGCCAGCCTACTGCTGTTCCAGGCTCTGGCTCTCTTCCAGCGGGCTCAGGAGATGGGCTGGAGGCTGCTGGAGGTTCACAGCCTCAAGATTGTTTCCACTGGCATCATCTGGGTTTCCCTACAAGAGGTCAGATAACTTTATGTGACCCTTGAACTCCACATTCTCATTGTACCGTGACCCCATTTATAGTACCTTCTATATTGTATTTACTGCATTTACACTGCCCTGATTTTCACCACCTAATATGTTATGCAGTGTAGGGCGTCTGCACAAAACATTTGTTTTCTTTCTTTTTTCTTTGTGCCCAAGGTGTCTCTGATGAACTTCATGTTCCTGGTTCTGTGGACCTTCGCCCTGCCCTTCCCCCGGCTCCGCCCCATCGCCTCCAGTGTGTCCTCGGTCTGGGCCTGTGTCATGGTGGTGTGTAAGATGCTGTACCAGCTCAAGGTCATCAAACCTCTGGAGTACTCCTCCAACTGCACCGCTGTGAGTTCACTTACCACTAGCATGCGAAACTGACCAAATATTCACTACTTATTCCACAGGCACAGCAATATATACTCAGTCATGGTTGGCTCCCAAGGGGATTATGTCGTCGTGTAGATACAATGGACTGTGTGTGCGTGTGCAATGCTTGCGTACGTGTGACTATCTACGTTTACAGTAGTATGTGTCTCTGTGTGTCAGAGCCTGGTGTCAGCTAACGGGACAGGGCTGGAGGGGAACATGGCAGAGCTGCTGAGGAGGTCTGTGCTGTATGTGAAGCCTGTTGACCCAGCCATATGGTGTGGAGCCCTGCGCAAGTGTGAAGACAGGATCCTGCCCTGTCTCAGCGTAAGACAAGCTTCTTACTCGGTGTCCGTGGTTATTCAGTAATATCGGCGTCATTTGTCAATCCTGCCATGCACTGTATAACCATGAAATGAATTGAAAGAGAGATTTTGAGATATATGCATATTAATAACAGATTAATGCATATCGGTAAATACGGCACATGTAAATGAATATCCTCTATTATTAGCAAGGTAGCTTCATTGATCTGTGGTTCTATAGTTCAGTGGTCTGAGTGTTCTTCGGTTGTGTTTTTCTTTGATGTCAGAACCACCTGACGGTGCTGGGGCTGCTGGTGTTTGAGGTGACGGTCTCTCGACACCAGCTCTACTACCGCCTTCACAACAACCTCAAGGTCCCCACCTTCAGCATTATCTTCCAGGGCATCACACGCCAGCACCTGGACCATGGCATCCTGCCCTGCATCAAGTACTTTGTCAACTACTTCTTCTACAAGTTTGGCCTGGAGGTAGAGTAGCTCCAACCGATTCTTGGGGCCGCAATAGCCTCTTTTACGGTTGACTTCCATTTGAGATTTGTATGACCTTTGCAGTGTTTTCATTTGAAATGCGGCTTCTGAAGTTATCTATAGTCATCTTTGCTGTTATTCTATATGTTTTAATTTTTGTAGTGTCATCACAGTGGTTGTATAGCTCTTTGAGATGGTCCTCCTGTCCCTCAGGTGTGCTTTGTGGTGGCGGTGAATGTGATTGGCCAGCGGATGGATTTCTACTCGCTGCTGCACGCCTGTGCCCTGATGGCCGTTCTGTCCCGACGACGCAGGAAGGCCATGGGGGAGGTGTGGCCTAAGTACTGCTGCTTCACTGCAGGACTCATGGTGCTGCAGTACCTGCTCTGTATCGGCATCCCTCCCGCTCTCTGTGTCGGTAAGGAGAGATATGCTAAATGATGCTGGCAAAATGACGCTGACATCACATGCATTTCAGGTGATGAAGGAAGGTTAGAACATGTATTTTTCCGGACGTTGAAAATATGTACGTCGAAAATACGTATTTTCAGGACATCGAAAATAAGTATTTTACGGACGTCAAAGAGACATCTAATGGGAACGTTGAAAATATAAATTACAGACGTTGAAAATATAAATTACAGACGTTGAAAATCTGTATTTCCGGTCATTGATTCTATGGACAAATTTCAACTGCACATACATTCTCAAAGACGTACGCATTATATCACAATTACAGTGGGGCAAAAAAGTATTTAGTCAGCCACCAATTCTGCATGTTCACCCACTTAAAAAGATGAGAGAGGCCTGTAATTTTCATCATAGGTACACTTCAACAATGACAGACAAAATTAGAAAAAAAATCCAGAAAATCACATTGTAGGATTTTTAATGAATTTATTTGAACATTATGGTGAAAAATAAGTATTTGGTCAATAACAAAAGTTGATCTCAATACTTTGTTATATACCCTGTTGGCAATGACAGAGGTCAAACGTTTTCTGTAAGTCTTCACAAGGTTTTCACACACTATACTTTCCTTCACACTATACTTTATACTTCACACTATACTTCACACTTTACTTTTCTTCACACTATACTTTATACTGTATCGTACTCTACTGTACTATACTATGCTGTACTATACTCTACTTTTCTTTACTGGGCTGTGTACTGTAATGTACTCTGCTGTGCGCTACCATACTGTCCTGTCCCAACTTCTGAAACATAGATGTCTGTGATTGGTTCAGATTTGGTCTGGTCCAGACGTATGCGGACGTTGAAATCAAGGCCAGTCCAGACCGGACCAAATCTGAACCAAACCTAGACGTCTATATTTGTGCCAAATAAAGGTCAGTCCAGACATGACCAAAAAGAAAGACGTTAGACGTTAGTAATTAGCGTTGGTAATTGCTTAATGGAAAGTGTAGGCCTATACTCGTTCACTACAGTACTTAATAGCAAGATCAATGGAATTCTGGCCTAGTTGAAGGAGATTCCACTATAATGCTTAGGCTACCAGGCATGATGTTTCACGGTCATGGCTGCCATCCCATTTCTGACACCAATGTAGCGAATAACAAACCCTGGTCATGGAGTAAAGAGCACGCACCCTAGTGGATCAATCAAAAATGTCTATATTTGGGCCAAATCAAGGCCAGTCTGGACCGGACCAAATTGGTACCAAATATAGACATCCATGATTGGTTCAGATTTGATCCGGTCCGGACAGGACCAAAAATCAACGTCAGTAGACGTTTAAATCAAGGCTGGTCCAGGCTGCACCAAAAAAAAAAGACCTGAAAAAGACCACCTGGTCCAAATAGGAGCAAAAAAGGACATCCAAATGACATCACCTGACGGTAAACGCTTAGTGGGAACCATCTTCTTCACCATAGTTAAAGTGTTATTAGGATTTGAGTGACACGTGTGGTGGAATTATTGTAATAAAAAAAAAATCTAAACAATCAAACTTTGTTATTTAATTACTGCAGTAATGGAGCTGGTCGGTAATCACCCCTGGAGGTGATCACTGAGAACTCAACGAGCGGATTTGAGCCACGGCATTTTATAGCAAAGTCCATCCTCCTGGATGTTCATGACAAACAACAGATATATGGAATGTGTCACAAGGTTAAGATTTGTGTGAAAGTTACTAATAATTCACAGCAGACAGTATCTCATTGTGTAGAGACCAAGGTCTAGCCTAGGGGTCATCTCTCCCTGGTACCATATAGAACAGAAGCATTAACTCATGCTCTGGAATGCGGTATCCCCAAAGACATCGTACATCTCCTGTCAGTGTTATCTCGCGGAGGCCCACTTTCAGTTCACACAGTTACAATAGAGTAATAAGAACCCTCTATTCTGTTGCATAAAACAACCATTTGATGCAATAAAGTATTATAACATAATCTTGCAATTTTTCTCTCACACACGATTGCATATTACATAGGCCTTAAACCAGAGTAACTTTTGGGGCCAGTATCTACAAAGTGACTTAGGGTAGGAGTGTTGATCTAGGATCTGTCCATACAATCTTATTAATTATGATCTAAAATACTAAACTTATCCTAGATCAGCATTCCTACTCTGAAACTCCTTATGGAACATAAATATTAACGCAACATGCAACAATTTCAAAGATTTTAATAAGTTATAGTTCATATAACGAAATTAGTCAATTTAAATAAATTCATTAGGCCCTAATCTATGGATTTCACATGACTGGCAATACATACATGCATCTGTCGGTCACAGACACCTTCAAAAGAAGGTAGGGGTGTGAATCAGAAAACCAGTCAGTATCTGGTGTGACCACCATTTGCCTCATCTCCTTCACATTGAGTTGATCAGGCTGTTGACTGTGGCCTGTGGAATGTTGTACCACTCTTCTTCCATGGCTGTGCGAAGTTGCTGGATATTGGCTTGAACTGAAACATGCTGTTGTACACATCGATCCAGAGCATCCCAAACATGATCAATGGGTGACATGTCAGGTGAGTATGCAGGCCATGATGTAACTGGGACATTTTCAGCTTCCAGGAATTGTGTATAGGTCACATGGGGCCATAAATTATTATGTTGAAACACGAGGTGATGGCGGTGGATGAATGGCCTAACAATGAGCCTCAGGAACTCGTCACTATGGGGCATTCAAATTGCCCATCAGCAAACTGCTTGCCCACACAATGCCATACACGCTGTCTGTGGTTGTGAGGCCGACTACCAAATTATGTAAAACAACATTGGAGGCGGCTAATTATCTGTCAACAGCTCTGGTGTACATTCCTCAAAGCTTGAGACATTTGTGGCATTGTGTCATATGACAAAACTGCACATTTTAGCTGCCTTTTATTTTCCCAAGTACAAAGTGAACCTGTGTAATGATCCTGCCGATTAATCAGCATCTTGATATGCCACACCTGTCAGGTGGATGGATTATTTTGGCAAAAGAGAAATGCTCACTAACAGGGATGCAAATAAATGTGTGCCCAACATTTTAGAGAAATACGCTTTTTGTGCTCATGGAACATTTCTGTGATCTTTTATTTCATCTCATGAAACATTGGACCAACACTTTACATGTTGCGTTTATATTTTTGTCCAGCATAACTTCTCAATCTTCTCTTCTCTCTGTCAGATTATCCATGGAGGACCTCCAGTCAGGCTTTGACCTCCAACCTCATCAAGTGGCTTTACCTGCCTGACTTTGCCATGCGTCCCTCCCCTTCCTTCATCCTCTGTGAGTCTCTTGATGTTCATCCCAGCCATTTCCAAATTCACAACTTGTGGGGAAATCTCACATTGGCATTCATTCTTGACTTACGTGGAAGTATGAGTTACATGCATATTTCACGGATTCAGGCCATTGTCTACTATATATAGTGTGTACTGTAAATCCCTTCATACACCATCAATCTGTAACTCCTGCATAAGTGAACAAGGCAGCCATTTTGTTTTGCTGTGTGTCCAGACGACCACCTCCTGCTGCTGTGCTCCACGCTGCAGTGGCAGGTGTTTGAGGAGGAGAACCGGGCTGCTGTGCGCCTCATGGCAGGGGAGAACGTGGAGATCAGCCGCAGCCTGGACCCGCGTTCCTTCAACCAGTACATTCCCGTCAACAACTTCCTCCAATGCAGGTCAGAGGGCTCTCTTCGCTAGCGTGGGCTTTAGACAACTGCTTTGTCGTTTTCGTGAAACGTGGCCTGATTAGGAAAACTTTGAATTTTCAACTAGGGTTTTTTTCCCATGGTCTGGAAAAAAAATCTTGGACCTACTCATATGGTTATATGGATATGTATGTGTCTCTCCTTACCTCAGGTCCTACCTGGACATCGCCAAAGTGTTTGTGTTCAGCTACTTCTTCTGGCTAGTGCTGTGCCTCATCTTCATCACGGGCACCACCCGCATCAACATCTTCTGCCTAGGCTACCTGGTAGCCTGCTTCTACTTCATGCTGTTTGGAGGAAGCCTGCTAATGAAGCCCGTACGATACATCCTCAGGCTCTGGGACTGCCTCATCGGATACACTTGCTTCGTCATTGGCATGAAGAACCTGCTATCGGTACGTTAGCTAACTAATTATTAATTGCCTAGGATAGCCTATGCTAATAACCCAGTCGATTTTAATCACTCGTCAGTGCTAACTGCCTGTTCTGTGTTAGTGCTTCACAAACTTCACAAACTCACTGTCTCAAGTCCAGTCTTCTATCTCGTCTGTGCTATCTGTCTTGCTGTATGTGTGTCCACAGCTTGGCTCGTGTGCTTATCTGGACAGCCTGTTGAAGAATGGCTGCTGGCTCATTCAGGCCTTCAGCATGGTCTGTACAGTCAAAGGCTATGATATCTGTAAGTGTGACTGATAATACCGATTAACACACTCTGTGTGTGTGTGTGTGTGTGTGTGTGTGTGTGTGTGTGTGTGTGTGTGTGTGTGTGTGTGTGTGTGTGTGTGTGTGTGTGTGTGTGTGTGTGTGTGTGTGTGTGTGTGTGTGTGTGTGTGTGTGTGTGTGTGTGTGTGTGTGTGTGTGTCCACGCGTGCGCATCTTCTCAGTTGTGTATATATATGTGTGTGTGTTCCCAGCTGCTCCTGATGATGAGTGTGAGCTGCCGGAGGGGGAGGCGGGCATTGTGTGGGATGCGATCTGCTTCACCGTGCTCTTGGCTCAGAGAAGGGTTTTCCTCAGCTACTACTTCCTGTATGTGGTGTCTGACCTCAGGGCATCCAAGATCCTGGCCTCCAGGTTAATAATAACAATCATCATCATTTAGTTACTGACCACTTCCCTATCAATGATTTTAGATGTTTTTAGAATACTTTGGTACTATTGGAAATAGTCATGTTTATCTATGGAATGGTACCAACTGAAAGTAGGACTTCATAGGTTGTTTGTCTCTCATATTTCAAGGGGTGCTGAGCTCTTTGAAGCCAAGGTGAAGAAACTGGTTGCTGCCAGACTGGAGATGGAGAGGAAGTCTGTGGCGACGCTGAAGAAGCAGTAAGACTTATTCCACAGCAGTTTATTTGTTCTAATTTAGTTTTCAGTCTAATGGGTTTGCTATTGTTGCATTGTTTGAATTCACTGTGTTGATTCCTTCCTCTAGGATGGAGAAGATCAAATCCAAACATAAGAGTAAGCCTGGCCAGGGAGACGCAGCAACGCCCCCTGCTGATATAGTGCCAAAGGGTGAGCCTCATGGGGCTAGCTAGTGGTAGTTGTCCTTAACCACTGACGGAGGGTCAGTTCTTAAACATATACTCTTTGACCGGATCTTTGTATTTCCCCCTACTAGAGTTGGTGCTCAAATTGCTTTACATCCATTTTAAGGTGGTGGGAGACTCAACTCGTCATGATCATTATTCTTGTCATTCTCACTGAATGAACGGATACATTTATGATGTCAGGATGAATGGGTGAACATGTTTTCCAGGTGAGAGTGAGAAGGCTGGGAACGATCAGGGGAAATGGTGGAAACCATGGGTCTCTCGGCCTGGCGGTAAGTGTTCCATAAATCTAACTAACATGAATCCGATTTTGTCAGTTGCAGAAAAAACCTTGAATGGGGAAATGGGATGGATATGGCTTGAAAAGATAAACAACGTGCTTGATTCCACCTTACTAATCGGGTGCTGAATCCTCGTGTGTGTATATAATGGGATATGGTTTAATTTCATCTCATTATAAATACTCACTTTTTGATTCAAGTAAATCAAAACCATTTATATACTGCAACAGTATAAAGTAGGATGTATAAGTAGGAGTTTGTCTTTGTCGTCTGCCACTTCTGTCGTTTCCCCTCAGTTGAGAACAACTGTGGCTACCATCTTTTTGAGAGTGACAGTGAAGAGGAAGAGGAGGAAGTCCAGGAAAAGAAAGAGGAAGAGGCTCCACTAAAGAAGAAATCTTCTTTTCAGGCGAGGGCCATAAAAGACAAACTATAAAGACTAGTAAAAATAGTATGTGTGGATGTTTTTGAATGTGATGTCAAACTGTGTGCCTCCTTTCTCCACAGATAGCCTATGAGGCATGGGCCACAAGCTCCAAAGCAGCGCTGGATTTGCACAAAAAAGAAGAAAACAATATGAAAAATGAGGAGAAGAGGAGGGCAAAGAGAGAGCTGCAAAGACAGCAAGGTAAAGAGGGGCTCGTTTGCATGGGGCTGTTTGCATAATGTTGTCATAGAGACAAAATAATAGTGTATTATTTTGTGTCGTTGTCTGATCCAAGGCATTGAGAGAGCCGAGTCTCACGAGTTGGAGGTGGAAGAGAGTGATGAAGAGGAGGAGAAAGGTAAACATTCCACCTCCAGACCCTTCATGGATATACAGTAGACTAACTAAGTCCTTGCACTGCTTCTAACTTGATAGGTTTCTAACGACTCCATCCTCTCTCACAGATAACCTATTTCAGAGGATCATCTACTCACTCAAGTTTCTATGGGTATTTATCCTGTCCCTTTTGGATGACGTCACTGAGGGCCTTAACTCTTTCTGCAAAGATAACCAGGACATCACCAAAGTGCTGCGCTTTGAGAGGGCTCTTCTCGGCCAGCAACAGAAAAAGGTGTGTGAAACATTCATCCACTCTAACTCTCCAAGATGCTTTTTGTGTATTGCAGGGGATACTTCCATTTGACTTCACTCAATTGATGTCCTGCCTGCAGTGATGATAGTCTTTTACTTGTATCTTTTCCCCCTGTGCCTTCGACAGGGGAAAGAAGTGTCACAGGAGAGCGTGACGCGCTTCTATGAGAACTGGATGTCTAGGCAGAGCACTCTGGCCTCGCTGGAAGACCAAGATGACATAGTTCTCCCCATCTCCTCCCCACCACCTGTACCCTCATCACCACGAGGTTACTCAAAGCTGAAACACACCCATTCCAAAATCTCCTGGGGTAGCAGCTTGTCCAGGTCTGCATTGATGTAACACCTATCGTCATGATTAGTGAATTCATTTCTGTTCCGTACGTAGACGTCATGTGTTATACAGAACGGATTACTTTTGAATGAATGATGGAGTAGTATTTTCTATTACTATGTTATTCTGCATTATAACCTCCTATATGGAGGATTTATAAATGGCCTCGTAAGACCAGGGTGGTCACCATGTTTCCCTGTCGTCATGTCCTAGCTGCGTGACGGACGAGACCCTGCTGGGGTCTCGACAGCCCACTCTGGATGAGCTGGATGACCCTCCTCTACTCCAGCCAACCGCCGAGCAACTCAGACGGAAACTACTGAAAACTGCCAACCTGGACCTTGGCTCATTTGACAGCGAAGTCCCTCCACCAAGGTGATGTTTTTGTTGTTGTTTTATTTATTAAGATCCCCATTAAGCCGGCGCCAATGGTCGACGGCTAGTCTTACTGTGGTCCAACACATAACGGAAAAAAATCATTACAGACTAAATCATTTACAATTTATCTACATTTAAAAGCAATAACATGTCGTGTGTGTGTGTGCGCATCTATCAGTTACACGTACATGTCAGTACATACACACAACAAGTAGGTCACATGGGGGAGAGGCGATGTGCCGTGAGGTGTTGTTTTATTTGTTTAAAAAAAACAGGTTTGCTGTTCACTTGCGCTATATGAGATGGAAGGGAGTTCCATGCACTCATGGCTCTGTATAATACTGTATGTTTCCTTGAATTTGTTCTGGACCCAGGGGCTGTGAAAAGACCCCTGGTGGCATGTCTGGTGGGGTAAGTGTGTGTGTCAGTGCTGTGTGTAAGTTAATGATGCAAACAACTAGCAATTTCCAACACATGAATGTTTCTTATAAAAACAAGTGACATAGTTAGTTTTCCTCAACTCTTAGCCAAGAGAGACTGGCATGCATAGTTTTAATACAATGAAGAGAGCCAAGAGAGACTGGCATGCATAGTTTTAATACAATGAAGAGAGCCAAGAGAGACTGGCATGCATAGTTTTAATACAATGAAGAGAGACTGGCATGCATCGTTTTAATACAATGAAGAGAGCCAAGAGAGACTGGCATGCATAGTTTTAATACAATGAAGAGAGCCAAGAGAGACTGGTATGCATAGTTTTAATACAATGAAGAGAGCCAAGAGAGACTGGCATGCATAGTTTTAATACAATGAAGAGAGACTGGCATGCATAGTTTTAATACAATGAAGAGAGACTGGCATGCATAGTTTTAATACAATGAAGAGTAAAAGGTGCCACTCTGTTTTGGGCCAACTGCAGCTTTTCTAGATCTTTCTTTACAGCACTTGACCATATGACTGGACAATAATCAAGATAAGATACAACTAGAGCCTACAGGACTTGATTTGTGGAGTGGGGTGCCAAAAAAGCAGAGCATCTCTTTATTACAGACAGACCTCCCCATCTTTACAACCATCTCTTTATTACAGACAGACCTCCCCATCTTTACAACCATCTCTTTATTACAGACAGACCTCCCCATCTTTACAACCATCTCTTTATTACAGACAGACCTCCCCATCTTTACAACCATCTCTTTATTACAGACAGACCTCCCCATCTTTACAACCATCTCTTTATTACAGACAGACCTCCCCATCTTTACAACCATCTCTTTATTACAGACAGACCTCCCCATCTTTACAACCATCTCTTTATTATGGACAGACCTCCCCATCTTTACAACCATCTCTTTATTACAGACAGACCTCCCCATCTTTACAACCATCTCTTTATTACAGACAGACCTCCCCATCTTTACAACCATCTCTTTATTACAGACAGACCTCCCCATCTTTACAACCATCTCTTTATTACAGACAGACCTCCCCATCTTTACAACCATCTCTTTATTATGGACAGACCTCCCCATCTTTACAACCATCTCTTTATTACAGACAGACCTCCCCATCTTTACAACCATCTCTTTATTATGGACAGACCTCCCCATCTTTACAACCATCTCTTTATTACAGACAGACCTCCCCATCTTTACAACCATCTCTTTATTACAGACAGACCTCCCCATCTTTACAACCATCTCTTTATTACAGACAGACCTCCCCATCTTTACAACCATCTCTTTATTATGGACAGACCTCCCCATCTTTACAATCATCTCTTTATTACAGACAGACCTCCCCATCTTTACAACCATCTCTTTATTATGGACAGACCTCCCCATCTTTACAACCATCTCTTTATTACAGACAGACCTCCCCATCTTTACAACCATCTCTTTATTACAGACAGACCTCCCCATCTTTACAACCATCTCTTTATTATGGACAGACCTCCCCATCTTTACAACCATCTCTTTATTACAGACAGACCTCCCCATCTTTACAACCATCTCTTTATTACAGACAGACCTCCCCATCTTTACAACCATTGAATCTATATGTTTTGACCATGACAGTTTGCAATCTAAGGTAACACCATGTCATTTCGTCTCAACTTATTCAACAGCCACACCATTCATTACCAGATTCAGCTGAGGTCTAGAACTTAGGGAATGATTTGTACCAAATACAATGCTGTAAGTTTTAGAGATGTTCTGGACCAGTTTATTCCTGGCCACACATTTCAAAACGGACTGCAATTCTTTAAGGGTTTCAGGGACTTCATTAGTGTCATGTCTACTCCTCCTCCTCCTCTCTGGCGCTTTGTCACCAGTTGTCTAATCATTACGCACACCTGCCACCATCGTCCTTCACGGAGTAGTGTGTTACCAATTGTTTTCTTGGTGACTATGGTCCCAGCTGCCTTGAGATCATTGACAAGATCCTCCCGTCTAGTTCTGGGCTGATTCCTCACCGTTCTCATGATCATTGCAACTCCAAGAGGTGAGATCTTGCATGGAGCCCCAGGCCGAGGGAGATTGACAGTTCTTTTGTGTTTCTTCCATTTGCGAATAATCGCACCAACTGTTATCACCTTCTCACCAAGCTGCTTGGCAATGGTCTTATAGCCCATTCCAGCCTTGTGTAGGTCTACAATCTTGTCCCTGACATCCTTGGAGAGCTCTTTGGTCTTGGCCATGGTGGAGAGTTTGGAATCTGATTGATTGATTGCTTCTGTGGACAGGTGCCTTTTATACAGGTAACAAGCTGAGATTAGGAGCACTCCCTTTAAGAGTGTGCTCCTAATCTCAGCTCGTTACCTGTATAAAAGACACCTGGGAGCCAGAAATCTTTCTGATTGAGAGGGGGTCAAATACTTAATTTCCTCATTAAAATGCAAATCAATGTATAACATTTTTACATGCATTTTTCTGGATTTTCTTGTTGTTATTCTGTCTCTCACTGTTCAAATAAACCTACAATTAAAATTATAGACAGATCATTTCTTTGTCAGTCGGCAAACGTACAAAATCAGCAGGGGATCAAATACTTTTTCCCCTCGCTGTATAGGAGTGGCTGCCATCCTCAGTAGCTTTCTATCTAAGTTGTCAATGCCAGGAGGTTTGTCATTATCGATCGATAATAATACTTTTTTCACCTCTCCCACACAAACAGTTTTCAACTTGCAATACTTTTCTTTCCTTATTAATTTTTTATGCTTGAGAACGATGGCTGACTGTTCATTGTTTGCATTTCCTGCACAGTTTGCCCACATTTTACTTTTATTTAACTAGGCAAGTCAGTTAAGAACAAATTCTTATTTACAATGACGGCCTACCCCGGCCCAACCCGGACAACGCTGGGCCAATTGTGCACTGCCCTATGGGACTCCCAATCAAGGTCGGTTGTGATACAGCCTGGAATCGAACCAGGGTCTGTAGTGGCGCCTCTAGTACTGAGATGCAGTGCCTTAGACCGCTGTGCCACTTGGGTGCCAGTTAAATAATCATTCAAATAATTGGCAACATCAAATGGTTTTGTGACGAATAAGCCATCTTTCTTCCCATAATTTCAGTTAAAGTACTCCAGTTCTTTTCCCCCATCATTATTTAGCATTGATCTTGGCTTCATAATACAGTTCCTTCTTCTTTTTTTGTTGAGTTTAGTCACATAATTACTCAACTTGCTGTAAGTCAGCCAGTCAGATGTGCTGCCAGACTTATTAGCCACTCCTTTTGCCCCATCTCTTTCAACCATACAGTTGTTTAATTCCTCATCAACCCATGGAGCCTTAACAGTTCTAACAGGATTTGGCCGCTATATTGTGATCACTGCATCCAATGAGACGGATACAGCTTCAGAACAAAGTTCTACAGTATTAGCAAAACTGGGATCAATACATGTGGATGATCCTGTTCCTGTAGTGTTTGTAAACACCCTGGTGTCATGTTTGTCATTTATTGTCATGTCTTGTCCCTGTGCTCCCCATGCTATTCGTTTCCCTCTGCTGGTCTTGTTTGGTTCTATCCCTCTCTCTCCCCCTCCCCCTTTCACTCTCTCGCTCTCTCTTCTCTCTGTCGTTCCGTTCCTGCTCCCAGCTGTTCCTATTCCCCTAATCATCATTTAGTCTTCCCACACCTGTTCCCGATCCTTTCCCCTGATTAGACTCCCTATTTATTCCTTTGTGATCCGTTCCTGTTCCATCGGTTCCTTGTTTTGTATTCCATGCTGTAATTGCGTTTCGCCCTGTCCTGTCGTGTTTTTTGCCGTGATTGTGTATCACCCTGTCCTGTCGTGTTTTGTGCCTTCTTCAGACGCTGCGTGTGAGCAGGTGTCTCAGTTGACTACGGCCTGCGCCTACCCGGCGACCTGCAGTCTGTGGCCGCTTCTCCAGTTGTTTTCCCCTCTACTATCTAGAGGATTTCAGTTATTCGGTTTTGAGCATTAATAAACTCTGTTTCTGTTAAGTCGCGTTTGGGTCCTCCTTCACCTGCATAACAGAAGGAACCGATCAAAGAATGGACCCAGCGACTTCTGACGCTCGTTACACTGCCGTCGAGATCCAAGGAGCCATGCTCGGCAGACACGAGCAGGAATTGTCCGCTGCTCGCCAGGCCGTGGAAAACCTGGCTGCTCAGGTTTCCGACCTCTCTGGACAGTTCCAGAGTCTACGTCTCGTGCCACCTGTTACTTCCTGGCCTGCCGAGCCTCCAGAACCTAGGGTTAATAACCCACCTTGCTACTCCGGGCAGCCCACTGAGTGCCGCTCCTTTCTCACGCAGTGTGAGATTGTGTTCTCTCTCCAACCCAACACATACTCTAGAGAGAGAGCTCGGGTTGCTTACGTCATCTCACTCCTCACTGGCCGGGCTCGAGAATGGGGCACAGCTATCTGGGAGGCAAGGGCTGTTTGCTCTAACGATTTCCAGAACTTTAAAGAGGAGATGATTCGGGTTTTTGACCGTTCAGTTTTTGGTGGGGAGGCTTCTAGGGCCCTGGCTTCCTTATGCCAAGGTGAACGGTCCATAACGGATTATTCCATTGAGTTTCGCACTCTTGCTGCCTCTAGTGAGTGGAACGAGCCGGCGCTGCTCGCTCGTTTTCTGGAGGGACTCCACGCTATGGTTAAGGATGAGATTCTCTCCCGGGAGGTTCCTTCAGATGTGGACTCTTTGATTGCTCTCGCCATCCGCATAGAACGACGGGTAGATCTTCGTCACCGGGCTCGTGGAAGAGAGCTCGCATCAACGGTGTTTCCCTGCTCCGCATCGCAGCCATCTCCCCCTCTGGCTTTGAGACTGAGCCCATGCAGCTGGGAGGGATTCGCATCTCGAATAAGGAGAGGGAACGGAGGATCACCAACCGCCTGTGCCTCTATTGTGGAGTTGCTGGACATTTCGTTAATTCATGTCCAGTAAAAGCCAGAGCTCATCTGTAAGCGGAGGGCTACAGGTGAGCGCAACTACTCAAGTCTCTCCATCAAAGTCCTGTACTACTTTGTCGGTCCACCTACGCTGGACCGGTTCGGGCGCTACATGTAGTGCCTTGATAGACTCTGGGGCTGAGGGTTGTTTCATGGACGAAGCATGGGTTCGGAAACATGACATTCCTTTCAGAGAGTTAGATAAGCCTACGCCCATGTTCGCCTTAGATGGTAGTCATCTTCCCAGTATCAGATTTGAGACACTACCTTTAACCCTCACAGTATCTGGTAACCACAGTGAGACTATTTCTTTTTGATTTTCCGTTCACCGTTTACACCTGTTGTTTTGGGTCATCCCTGGCTAGTATGTCATAATCCTTCTATTAATTGGTCTAGTAATTCTATCCTATCCTGGAACGTTTCTTGTCATGTGAAGTGTTTAATGTCTGCCATCCCTCCCGTTTCTTCTGTCCCTACTTCTCAGGAGGAACCTGGCGATTTGACAGGAGTGCCGGAGGAATATCATGATCTGCGCACGGTCTTCAGTCGGTCCCGAGCCAACTCCCTTCCTCCTCACCGGTCGTATGATTGTAGTATTGATCTCCTTCCGGGGACCACTCCTCCTCGAGGTAGACTATACTCTCTGTCGGCTCCCGAACGTAAGGCTCTCGAGGATTATTTGTCTGTGTCTCTTGACGCCGGTACCATAGTGCCTTCTTCCTCTCCGGCCGGGGCGGGGTTCTTTTTGTTAAGAAGAAGGACGGTACTCTGCGCCCTGCGTGGATTATCGAGGGCTGAATGACATAACGGTTAAGAATCGTTATCCGCTTCCCCTTATGTCATCAGCCTTCGAGATTCTGCAGGGAGCCAGGTGCTTTACTAAGTTGGACCTTCGTAACGCTTACCATCTCGTGCGCATCAGAGAGGGGGACGAGTGGAAAACGGCGTTTAATACTCCGTTAGGGCATTTTGAGTACCGGGTTCTGCCGTTCGGTCTCGCCAATGCGCCAGCTGTTTTTCAGGCATTAGTTAATGATGTTCTGAGAGACATGCTGAACATTTTCGTTTTTGTCTATCTTGACGATATCCTGATTTTTTCTCCGTCACTCGAGATTCATGTTCAGCACGTTCGACGTGTTCTACAGCGCCTTTTAGAGAATTGTCTCTATGTAAAGGCTGAGAAGTGCTCTTTTCATGTCTCCTCCGTTACTTTTCTCGGTTCCGTTATTTCCGCTGAAGGCATTCAGATGGATTCCGCTAAGGTCCAAGCTGTCAGTGATTGGCCCGTTCCAAGGTCACGTGTCGAGTTGCAGCGCTTTTTAGGTTTCGCTAATTTCTATCGGCGTTTCATTCGTAATTTCGGTCAAGTTGCTGCCCCTCTCACAGCTCTTACTTCTGTCAAGACGTGTTTTAAGTGGTCCGGTTCCGCCCAGGGAGCTTTTGATCTTCTAAAAGAACGTTTTACGTCCGCTCCTATCCTCGTTACTCCTGACGTCACTAGACAATTCATTGTCGAGGTTGACGCTTCAGAGGTAGGCGTGGGAGCCATTCTATCCCAGCGCTTCCAGTCTGACGATAAGGTTCATCCTTGCGCTTATTTTTCTCATCGCCTGTCGCCATCTGAGCGCAACTATGATGTGGGTAACCGTGAACTGCTCGCCATCCGCTTAGCCCTAGGCGAATGGCGACAGTGGTTGGAGGGGGCGACCGTTCCTTTTGTCGTTTGGACAGACCATAAGAACCTTGAGTACATCCGTTCTGCCAAACGACTTAATGCCCGTCAAGCTCGTTGGGCGTTGTTTTTCGCTCGTTTCGAGTTTGTGATTTCTTACCGTCCGGGTAGCAAGAACACCAAGCCTGATGCCTTATCCCGTCTGTTTAGTTCTTCTGTGGCTTCTACTGATCCCGAGGGGATTCTTCCTTATGGGCGTGTTGTCGGGTTAACAGTCTGGGGAATTGAAAGACAGGTTAAGCAAGCACTCACGCACACTGCGTCGCCGCGCGCTTGTCCTAGTAACCTCCTTTTCGTTCCTGTTTCCACTCGTCTGGCTGTTCTTCAGTGGGCTCACTCTGCCAAGTTAGCGGGTCATCCCGGTGTTCGAGGCACTCTTGCGTCTATTCGCCAGCGCTTTTGGTGGCCGACTCAGGAGCGTGACACGCGCCGTTTCGTGGCTGCCTGTTCGGACTGCGCGCAGACTAAGTCGGGTAACTCTCCTCCTGCCGGTCGTCTCAGACCGCTCCCCATTCCTTCTCGACCATGGTCTCACATTGCCTTAGACTTCATTACCGGTCTGCCTTTGTCTGCGGGGAAGACTGTGATTCTGACGGTTGTCGATAGGTTCTCTAAGGCGGCACATTTCATTCCCCTCGCTAAGCTTCCTTCCGCTAAGGAGACGGCACAAATCATTATTGAGAATGTATTCAGAATTCATGGCCTCCCGTTAGACGCCGTTTCAGACAGAGGTCCGCAATTCACGTCACAGTTTTGGAGGGAGTTCTGTCGTTTGATTGGTGCGTCCGTCAGTCTCTCTTCCGGGTTTCATCCCCAGTCTAACGGTCAAGCAGAGAGGGCCAATCAGACGATTGGTCGCATACTACGCAGCCTTTCTTTCAGGAACCCTGCGTCTTGGGCAGAACAGCTCCCCTGGGCAGAATACGCTCACAATTCGCTTCCTTCGTCTGCTACCGGGTTATCTCCGTTTCAGAGTAGTCTGGGTTACCAGCCTCCTCTGTTCTCATCCCAGCTTGCCGAGTCCAGCGTTCCCTCCGCTCAAGCGTTTGTCCAACGTTGTGAGCGCACCTGGAGGAGGGTGAGGTCTGCACTTTGCCGTTACAGGGCACAGACGGTGAGAGCCGCCAATAAACGCAGGATTAAGAGTCCAAGGTATTGTTGCGGCCAGAGAGTGTGGCTTTCCACTCGCAACCTTCCTCTTACGACAGCTTCTCGTAAGTTGACTCCGCGGTTCATTGGTCCGTTCCGTGTCTCCCAGGTCGTCAATCCTGTCGCTGTGCGACTGCTTCTTCCGCGACATCTTCGTCGCGTCCATCCTGTCTTCCATGTCTCCTGTGTTAAGCCCTTTCTTCGCACCCCCGTTCGTCTTCCCTCCCCCCTCCCGTCCTTGTCGAGAGCGCACCTATTTACAAGGTACATAAAATTATGGACATGCGTTCTCGGGGACGGGGTCACCAATACCTAGTGGATTGGGAGGGTTACGGTCCTGAGGAGAGGAGTTGGGTTCCGTCTCGGGACGTGCTGGACCGTTCGCTCATCGATGATTTCCTCCGTTGCCGCCAGGATTCCTCCTCGAGTGCGCCAGGAGGCGCTCGGTGAGTGGGGGGTACTGTCATGTTTGTCATTTATTGTCATGTCTTGTCCCTGTGCTCCCCATGCTATTCGTTTCCCTCTGCTGGTCTTGTTTGGTTCTATCCCTCTCTCTCCCCTCCCCTTTCACTCTCTCGCTCTCTCTTCTCTCTGTCGTTCCGTTCCTGCTCCCAGCTGTTCCTATTCCCCTAATCATCATTTAGTCTTCCCACACCTGTTCCCGATCCTTTCCCTGATTAGACTCCCTATTTATTCCTTTGTGATCCGTTCCTGTTCCATCGGTTCCTTGTTTTGTATTCCATGCTGTAATTGCGTTTCGCCCTGTCCTGTCGTGTTTTTTGCCGTGATTGTGTATCACCCTGTCCTGTCGTGTTTTGTGCCTTCTTCAGACGCTGCGTGTGAGCAGGTGTCTCAGTTGACTACGGCCTGCGCCTACCCGAAGCGACCTGCAGTCTGTGGCCGCTTCTCCAGTTGTTTTCCCCTCTACTATCTAGAGGATTTCAGTTATTCGGTTTTGAGCATTAATAAACTCTGTTTCTGTTAAGTCGCGTTTGGGTCCTCCTTCACCTGCATAACACCTGGTAGGTTGATTAATAACCTAAACCAGATTACAGGCACTGGTTACAGTGATAAGCTTCCTCTTGAGCAGACAGCTGGATGAAAACCAGTCAATATTCAGGTTCCCAAGAAAGTAGACCTCTCTGTTTACATCACATACACTATTAAGCATTTCACACATATTATTTCAATACTGATTGTTAGCACTTGTTTGCCTATAGCAACACCCCAAAAGAAAAGGCTCCAGCTGTGCCAAGTGAACCTGCAACCACAACACCTCAATAACACTTGACATAAGATCTTCTACATTTACATTTACATTTAAGTCATTTATCAGACGCTCTTATCCAGAGCGACTTACAAATTGGTGCATTCACCTTATGACATCCAGTGGAACAGTCACTTTACAATAGTGCATCTAAATCTTAAAGGGGGGAGGGGTGAGAAGGATTACTTATCCTATCCTAGGTATTCCTTAAAGAGGTGGGGTTTCAGGTGTCTCCGGAAGGTGGTGATTGACTCCGCTGTCCTGGCGTCGTGAGGGAGTTTGTTCCACCATTGGGGGGCCAGAGCAGCATTACAGGGATATGGTTCTGAATATATACAGCAACAACTCCCCCATAAGTATTCCTGTCTTTCTATAGATCCTGCCTTTCAATATCCTTGTATTGCTACTACTGTGTCATCAAATGAATTATCTAAGTGGTGACTTCACTTAGGCACTTATGGTTTTTCTCTACTCTGTATACCAGACTTACTGTATATATATAGTTTCATATTTACTCACTCTCTATTCACCTCTATAAATTATTCTATCTTAATAGTCTTTGATTCCGTCTTATTACTTTCTATAATTACATTTTTCAGCAGCCATGATGATACTGTTCCTGATAAGGAGGGCCGTGAAGGAGAGGATGCATGTAAAAAGGAGGGGGAGTCTACAGCGGAGGAGGAGTTTCGAATGGAGAAGGAGGAATGGAGGGAGGAAGAAGAGGAAGAGAGGGAAAAGGCTGTGATGTTTTCGGGATTTATCTCCCTGGACTATCTGGAGTGTGATGAGAAGTGCGACGATTTCCCAGACTCCCCCCGGCCTCTGAGTGAGACCAGGAACCTCACGGCTAGTGAGCTGCTGCTCAATAAGTCAGTCATGGGAGATTGAGACTTTGTGGTTTTTCTGGTTACAATTGTGGTATAGTCAAGTGGACCCATTCAGTTGTGTCACATTACCTCGTAGTAAATTAAAGTTGAGTATCACATATTCAATTTACACTTCAGGATACTCACATACTGCTTTTGCCCTCTATTGCAGCATGTTTGATGACGATGAAATTGAAGAGTCTGATAAGTTTTTCCAGTCTCTCCCGAGGCACCTGAGACTGGTGTTTGCCCTGTACAACACCATGGTGTCGAAGTCAGAGATGCTGTGCTACTTTGTGATCATCCTGAACCACATGGTGTCTGCCTCCCTGCTCAGCCTGATCCTGCCTATCCTCATCTTCCTCTGGGCCATGCTGTCTGTGCCTCGCCCAACCAAGCGCTTCTGGATGACCGCCATCATCTACACAGAGGTACGCACAGCAGGCACCCCCCAACAGATTGATATGTTGATTGGCTGGTTGGTTGATTGGTTAGATGGGGGGTTGATTGATGATTCCTATCTCTTCCAGCTGATTGTGGTGGTCAAGTATTTTTTCCAGTTTGGCTTTTTCCCCTGGACCACCTCGGTCTACCGAGGCATCAATGCAGACCGGCCCTTTGCTCTGCCCAACATCATTGGGGTAGAGAAGAAATATGGCTATGTTCTCTTTGACTTGATACAAATGCTGGCTCTGTTCTTCCATCGCTCCATTCTGAAGGTACTGGCGGGAATGGTGGTTTCTGTGTTACATCATACAGGGTATACTAAAGCACAACTTCTCAAAACGTTCTTCTTCTCTCCATAGTGCCACGGTCTTTGGGATAACAAAGAGGTGGAGATGCCGGACTTCTTCAAGAAGTTAAAGAAGAAGACGGAGAAGATTAAGATGAGTGGAGGAGAGAAAAAAGGGGACGAGCCGAAGCGAAGACTGCCCTGCCTCCCTCTCCAGGCCTCGACTGCGTCCTTGTTTTGCAGATGTGGAAAAGCCAACTCCACTGAGACAAACGGTACATACATTCAGTAGCATAAGCATAGTGCTGAAAACATCTCATTTGTTTGAAAGCGTACTGAAGTTGAAATGGTGACAGATGTGAAACGTTACCCAACCTGAAACTACGACCGTCTCTTGATGTGGATGGGATATTCTTACAGGTGATATGCGGCTCACAAAGCGCCACTCCAAGAAGAAGAGGCACCACAATAAAGTTCCCCTGACCAGGAAGGAGAGCATCAAAAAGCTGATTAGAGAAAGGATGCTGGAGGCTAAAGCTGCTATCATTGAAGTGTGAGCATTTAGTGCACTATCATGTACTGAAATGTGTTGTCGGTGTGTTCTGATACTTTAATTACACATCTCCAGTGATAAATGGCAGTTTAAAAACGAGTTCAGGCAGCAGCACTTTTGACTGGACATGAATGCATCTTTAAGTGCCGATTTTTGGTTAAAAAATGAAATAATATTTTCAGCCATGGTCGTCTTTTGTCTTCACAGTGCCCTGCATATATACCTACCCATCAGGCAGTTCTTCTATGACATAATTCACCCAGAGTGCAGCCCAGTGTGTGACGTCTACGCTCTCATGTTTCTGATTGACGTGGTCAACTTCATTGTCATCATATTTGGATACTGGGCGTTTGGGGTAAGTGCCTGTTTGAGTCAAATATTGTATTTGGAAAGCTATTAGGCCTATTTGTTTCTAGTGGATTTCTTTCACTGTTTTCTTTTTTTTGTGTGTCGGAACAGAAACACAGTGCTGGTGCTGACATCACAGATGCTCTTGGGGAGGACCAGGTCCCATCGGCCTTCCTGGTCATGCTGCTCATCCAGTTTGGCACCATGATAGTGGACCGCGCTCTGTACCTCCGCAAAACCCTAATGGGAAAATGTGTCTTCCAAGTGGTGCTGGTGTTTGGTATCCACTTTTGGATGTTTTTCATACTCCCTGGGGTGACTGAGAGGTCAGAGTTCATGTTTACTACTGTGTAAATAAACATGCAATAATAAAACATTTAAAAAAGGAGCTGCTTATTTACCTTTTTCATTGTCATTCTCTTGTGTTCTAGGAGGTTCAACATGAACCAGGTGGCACAGTTGTGGTACTTTGTGAAGTGCATCTACTTTGGCCTCTCCGCCTACCAGATCAAGTGTGGCTACCCAAATTGTGTGCTGGGAAACTTCCTGACCAAGAACTACAACTACCTCAACCTATTCCTTTTTCAAGGGTACAGTTGATGCTCTATGTTAGATAAGCAAAGGCAAGTTGAAAAGCCATCCACTTCCTTGTAAGGGTCTTAGATAATCCCATAATACCAGTGCATTGGGTTGTCCATGTCTCCTCCTCAGGTTTCGCTTGGTTCCGTTCCTCATAGAGCTGCGTGCCGTGATGGACTGGGTCTGGACCGACACCACCCTCAGCCTGGGCAGCTGGATCTGTGTCGAGGACATTTATGCCAACATCTTCATACTCAAGTGCTGGAGGGAGTCGGAGAAGGTAACTGGGATGCCGAACTGCCAATAGGCTGGTAGCAGTTGACAGTTCAACTAATCTCTGTAGAGTATATCCGATTGATAGTCGATGGTGAATCACCATAGAATTGAAGGGGTTTGTCTGTCTTCGTTTGATGTCTATGAACACTAGAGTATACTAAGTATTCTTGTATCAAGAATAATTGTGTTCAACTTGAACTGATTTGAAATTGTGTTGAACTATGAATTTGTACAGAAATACCCACACATCCCAGGGCAGAAGAAGAAAATGGTGGTGAAGTATGGAATGGGTGGCTTCATCATATTCTTCCTCATCGGTGTTATCTGGTTCCCCCTCCTCTTCATGTCATTGGTCAAGTCAGTGGCTGGAGTGACCAATCAGCCTCTAGATCTCTCTATTCAGCTCAGCATCGCAGGATATGAGGTTTGCGATGGCCCCATCAGCTCACAATCGCTCTGTTTTCTGTTATGTTTTTTCTTCTTCTGTGAAACTGTTAATGCTGCTGTGGTTTTCTGTGTGTGTTTCTCACAGCCAATGTTCACAATGAGCGCCCAGGAGCAGAACCTGGTGCCATACTCAGTTGCAGGCCTCAACCGGCTCAACAACCTCTATGCCGCTCACCCAGTAAGTGTTCTCCATCTCGCTACAACAAGTTGCAAGTTTGAGGACCTCTGACGTACTCCTCTCTCTATACCTCTCATTCTCTCTTAGTCAGCTATGCAGTTCCTTGGGAACTACATGGCCGAGGACATTGTCATTGCAAAGATCAAGAGTGATGCCAGTCTGCTGTGGAGCATCAGCCCTGCCAGCCGTGACGCTATGATCCATGAACTCAGCAACTCCACCCATATCTACATCACCCTGCGATGGGTACTACTCAGGTACATGCAGTGTAGCAGGACCAGCTACGAAACAGGCGTTGGATAGGGCTTTTTTTTTTACTTTGTGTAACTGCCAAGACCGTATGATTGGTGAAATAAACATACACCATATGATACAGCCATAAACAACTAGACGTAACCAGTGAGTGAGTGGTTGTGATATCACTCTGAGTTTGCACATGTGCCCCTCCTCCCAAGGAATGCGTCTCTGTCGATGAACGTGGAGACCATGGGGGAACACACTGTGAAGTATGAGGACCGGACCCTGAGGGACCAGATAGTTCAGATGCTCAAAGGGACACGCAGTGACTCTGTGTGAGTCTCATCACAGCACTCTCACTATATCATCAAATGTTATTGGAATTCACAGCCACAGTCAACATTACATCAATAAAATAACTAGATAGCTAGATGTAAAGGAACTTATTACATTCAGAATAACCCCAACTATAAAATAGACGATCACAACGGTTATTATATATTGGTGTTGATATGCTCAACAACTCTCATTCATTCTCTCTGATAGGATAATTGAGTCTCTCCTGCCCAAGTTCCTCAGAGGTTCCGGAGGACCTGTGTCCAATATGGCCACCCGTCTGAAAGTAGGTTAGTGACACTATTCAACCATCATACTGTAATAGAACCCTCAAACTCAACTTTGGACCTCTTATGGTAAGAGTTCAATACCCCTGGTATAGAACATCAACATAACAAATGCAGATGCGTGTATTACTATGGGATCTTTAAAATGTCATGGTCTCTGCTTCTCGTTTGATTCAAATCTTCCCTGTCCCATCTAACACCGCAGAACACTCAGATCGGCCTGAGGACCTGCAGACTTTTGCCTTCTTCTTGCCCCTGTCCATCAAACTACAGCGCGCAGAAGCCAACGGAAGTGCAGAGGGGGGTCAGTGGTGGATAGTGCAGGAATGCACTCCTGGACAGGGGCACGTCCAGAGCAGCTGCCACAAGATTGAGATAGTGGTGTTCAACGACAAAGTCAGTCCCCCCAGCCTGGATGCTCTTGCAGGACAGGGGTAGGTTAAAAAACAACACCTGTGCAATGCTTCCCCAGGAGCCATTTACATTTTGAGAGGACTATCCCTTTAACTTTTTTGTTCTCACTGCTAAATAAAGTCTCTTTCTGCCCTTTTCCATGGAATGCCATATGATGTTGCTTGCCTGGCCTCGACCTTCAACCTGATTCCACCTTGCTATACGGCAGAATTGTGGGCCTGTACATGTCTGTGGTGCTGGTCGTCGGGAAGTTTGTCAGGGAATTCTTCAATGGGATATCCCGCTCAATTATGTTTGAGGAGCTGCCGTGTGTGGATCGGGTGTTGAAGCTCTGCACGGACATCTTTGTTGTGCGAGAGACTGGCGAGATGGAGCTGGAGGAAACACTGTTTGAGAAGCTCATCTTCCTGTATCGCTCACCGGAGACCATGATCAAGATTACCAGAGAGAAGAGCGACTAGAGAGCATGATGACATTTGTTATGAAGAGGACGATTTGGCTTTTGGTTCTTATCTGGGGTGTATTCATCATGCCGATTTTGCAACAGAAACCGTTCAGTCAAAAGTTTTGTAACAAACTAGTTTCTATTGGACAAATTCAGGTAGGTCCTTCCCTGTTTCATTTAATAACCAAACAGCTTCCATTGCAAGATGTAATGAATACACCCCTGGAGTTGCACTTTTATTGTACTCCTGCACAATGCATGCATTTTTCAGTGACTTATGATTTTACAACAGAAGACCATAGGCCAATCAGAAGTGTTCCAAATGTTAAACAATTTAAGTTTAGTTGCAACATCATAGATGTTTTGTATAAAGCTGATAGAAATACATTATGTAGAACAGACCTGCTCCTCTCTCAACATTCTGTAACTTTACACACTGAACACGACCCAGTTTCATTCCACTGAAAAGCTTATCTAAAAGTATTCATTCTCATTTCACACTGTAGTTCATGTACAGTATTTAATTCAATGAATAAAATATTTGAACTACAAGGCCAAGTTCAGAGCTTTTAGCCTACTTTTACACATGTTCACAGTTAATATTGCCAGATAAGGCATGAGTTAATCTAGCAGACAATTATTTTTTAGATGGGAGTTTTATTTCATTTTCTTAATTACAAATTAAAGGGGAAAAATCAATTCTGTTAAGTTTTCCATCTCTCGACAAATCTAGATGTAACCCTTGCGTTGTCATCCATCACAAAGATATGTTGGCCGGGACAATGACAAATCCTCTTGGTCCCGAAGAACATCCATTACATGATGACGTACTCAGATCCTGCAAGATAAAGTGTGTCAAGTTAAACTGATCTTAGAAACTAGTAGCTAGCTATTTGTTGAGAACTACAGATTATCAGAGTAATGACCATAGACAATCTGATATAGAGCTGATATTGTCCCGCTATGGGCATTAAGGTGTGTTGATAATCTGCAGTTCTGTAGTGATCTACGTCTATGGTAAAGACAAATACTTGACATGCTTACTTGGCAGCTGCAGTAAGTACAAAACAAATAGCAGGTGTGATAGCAAGAGCAGATGAGACAATATGGTGTGATGGTTAGTGGGTGGTATATGAATTGAGGTCCAGCATCCCCACCTTTTATCCCCAATACTGTAGTGATTTCTGATTTGTCTTTTCAACACTTACATGCTACAGCCTTTGGTACGTAGACTTTGACGCTGGACTCGGCAACCTTCAGTGCCTCGACTTTGAACTGGGGTTTCAGTGCCGCACGCACTGCACTTGCGCAGATCGCAGAGAAGCGAATGTAGCTGCAGAGGACACAGATAATCACACTGTATCCAACATGCCGAGGCTAGCATCTGAATGATAATTCATTGTCATGTGTTCTTAAACCACGATGATACGTATAACAAAAAGAGTGGTACCACACCAATTAAGACAATCGATATAACTCACGGGAAACACGTTAGCTAGCTTGTCAAGTTCATTGAACGTGTTAGCATTCCGGCTAGCTGGATAGTCATATCCATCACACCAGAGCTCTCAAGCAAATATGCAATTTAGTAACTACCTAATTTAAGTGCATCACCTTACAATCAGAATACAAGCAAACTGTAATATTGTGTTAAATATACAATAGATTTACCTAAGGCCAGCTTGTCTCCAGTATGCAACCATTTTGCCAGCGATGTTTCGTTCAAGGACAACTCGGAAATGTGCGCGATGACGTCATTAGCGTGGACTCGTCTTCTTTTTGGGGATTTGGTTGGCGGATCGCATCCACACAAGTGCATATACCGCCACCTACTGTATTGGTGTGTGATTCCATTCACGGCCTACCTACATTAAATGATTGTCCTTTTTTATTGAAACTTTATTTAACTAGGCAAGTCAGTTAAAAACAAACTTACTACAAACTTCCGACTTCAACTGTATGTATTACAATTATACACTTCAACAGTGTTTACCACTCCTACCCCATCAATGGTGGAAGGTAGCCTAGTGGTTAGAGTGTTGGACTTGTAACTGAAAGGTCACAAGATCAAATCCCCGAGCTGACAAGGTAAGAAGCAGTCGTTCTACCCCTGAACAAGGCAGTTAACCCGCTCTTACTGAAAATAAAAAAAAATCTTAACTGACTTGTCTAGTTACATTTTTAAAAGGATTACACATTGTAACTATGCAATAGACGAGAAAGATGATTTAAGTAAAGGCTGATTTGTAATTAATATATACAGAATAAAAAACAGTACATCCTGCCAGCATGCCCTACAAGTGTACTGAATGATGTGTGGAAGAGAGTGAGGAACGAGATTGGAGTAACAATCCAGGCTATTTGCTCTGAGACAGGCATAATAATGTAACAAAACAAGCAGTGAGCAGTTTTCTAGCATGAAGTCCAGCACGCTATTGACTGTCCCCAAATGTATTAATTGGGGTTGGGGCCGATTGTGGCGAAAAACACTTAATCAACTGGAATCTTTAACATGTGGAAAGGGGAAGAAGTATTATTATTAGTGTTTCACAAGCGTAGCAGGATGGGCTATTAGCTGAACAGTAGACTAGCCTTTACTATAGAATCTTCTAATATCTGTGCTTGGTGTGACCCCCCCCCCCCCAACTTGCAACAAATAATGTATCTATCTTTCCACATCTACCTACACACTTATCTACCTACACACGGTTAATGTTCTGAGAAAAAAATGTATATATACAGTTGAAGTGGGAAGTTTACATACACTTAGGTTGCAGTCATTAAAACTTGTTTTTCAACCAATCCACAAATTTCTTGTTAACAAACTATAGTTTTGGCAAGTTGGTTAGGACATCTACTTTGTGCTCGACACAAGTAATTTCTCCAACAATTGTTTACAGACAGATTATTTCACTTATAATTCACTGTATCACAATTCCAGTGGGTCAGAAGTTTACATACACTAAGTTTACATACACTAAGTTGACTGTGCCTTGAAACAGCTTGGAAAATTCCAGAAAATTATGTCATAGCTTTAGAAGCTTCTGATAGGCTAATTGACATCATTTGAGTCAATTGGAGGTGTACCTGTGGACGTATTTCAAGGCCTACCTTCAAACTCAGTGCTTCTTTGCATGACCTCATGGGAAAATCTAAATAAATCAGCCAAGACCACAGAAAAAAAATTGTAGACCTACTCAAGTCTAGTTTATCCTTGGGAGCAATTTTCAAACACCTGAAGGTACCACGTTCAGCTGTACAAACAATAATACGCAAGTATAAACACATTGGGTCAGGCCTAAAAACCTGACTCTGTTACACCAGCTCTGTCAGGAGGAATGGGACAAAATTCACCCAATTTATTGTGGGAAGCTTGTGGAAGGCTACCTAAAACGTTTGACCCAAGTAAAAAAATTTAAAGGAGATGCTACCAAATACAAATTGAGTGTATGTAAACGTCTGACCCACTGGGAATGTGATGAAATAAATACAAGTTGAAATAAATCCTATATTCTGACATTTCACATTCTTAAAATAGTGGTTATCCTAACTGCCCTAAGACAGGGAATTTTTACTTGGCTTGAGTGTCAGACATTTTGAAACTCAGTTTAAATGTATTTAGCTAAGGTGGATGTAAACTTCCGACTTCAACTGTATATATTGGTCATGGCTCTCCCGAGTGGCGCAGCGGTCGGTTTAAGGCACTGCTTCTCTGTGCAAGACGCTTTTACTACAGTCCCTAGTTTGAAATCAGGCTGCATCCTACGGTGGTTGGGAGTGCCATAGGGCGACGCACAATTGGTTTAGCGTCATCCGGGTTTGGTCGGGGTAGGCCTTCATTGTACATAAGAATTTGTTTTTATCTGACTTGCCTGGTTCAATTTTTTTTTTACTGGTGGCAACCGCAGCGTAATCAGGTGAATAGTGGCTGGTTCTGAAAATATAGCTAACTTGTTATGCAAGTGTTGTACACCAACAGATGGAGATGGAGCCTAGACCTACACAGAATCACTTAACTGGCTGAGGTAGGCTATGAGGCTTAACAGCATAATATAAGTAGATTTTAAAAATTTTATTAGGCCTACTTACAATTGCAACTGGTCAAATATTTAGCATCCAACTTTAAAACAATAATTTAAAGAAAAAAAGTCTGCACGTTCGAACTAAAACACGTTCGAACTAAAACAATGTAACTAATAATTAAAAGCGCACATTTGTAAATCCCAAACTCTAAAAGTAATTGGAAAGGTAGATACAAATTATATGTGACATTGTGGTTACAATAAAGAATGTAGCCCATCATGCAAAGGTTTCCTATTAGCAGGACAATATACTTTTTATAGCCCGGCTAGTGTTGTGAAAACCCCTCAACTTGCAATGTATTCGATACTTTATTTTATTTAACCTTTATTTAACTAGGCAAGTCAGTTAAGAACATTCTTATTTACAATGACAGCCTAGGAACAGTGGGTTCCCCTTTCCCATTTTGTATCACAACGTGTAATGGATCTAAATTGGGGGCGGTAATGCAACATATTGGATGCCAACCGCAGTTAAACATCAACGAAGACGAATATTTTCGTCAACAAGTACAACATTACTACACATCGCTTTCAGAGACGTCAGATAATTAGCTTGTTTTCTGTAATATCATATAGCTTTGAAATCGCGATATTATGTACTTTCGAAGAAAATAGGCAGGTTTCTCGATTTACACCCTGCCTTTGAGAAGGCATTTCGTGAGGATCCGTTTAGCAACCGCGTCACGCAGCATGACAACGTGAACGCGATTGGTCGACAGTCCGCTGGATGGGGTGCTATACATTCCTCCATTCATTGACCAATGGGATCCCTATTTCCTCCTTTCTTTAATATCTCTTAACCAATTGTAAAATATATATATATAACTAACCCATTGTTCTATCTGTGTCTCAACATTCCCCAAAGATTTGTATTTGATTGACAACCCGTTAAATTTGGTAGGCACGGCCTTTCATGTTATGTAAGGAGATATGTACTCGAAATTCTTACTTAAAAATACGCGTCAGAAAAATTCCAGAAATTACAGTGCAGTGTACTCGGTCATGTTTTTCTCTGATTGGTTGATCATTTTTTAATAGAAGTGGGTGGAGGGGGACGGACCATAATTTTTCCACTAGTGGGCAACGTCGTTTCCTTCACAGCTGAGGTCAAGCTGTCGTAAGTGGCCGTCTCGCAAGCCCTGACAAAACAGTGTAAAACATGAAGATCTGGACCTCCGAACACATATTCAAGTGAGTAAATTATTAATAAGGATTTATAAAGTGCTTATTTTAAATACGCTGGATATTTCGTTATCTTGCTAGCTTATTTAATTTTGTAGCATGCTAGCGCTGGTAGTGGTAGCTAGGTTCCCAACCGGCCAACGTTAGCTCTTTGACTTTAGCCAGCTAACGCTAGCCTGCTGCCATTACAAATTAGTGAGTGTTTAGTTAGAGCATCTAACGTTGTAGCTAGCTAGCTAAACAAGCTACTTGACTAGCCAACACATCAAACTCTGTCCATTGTTATTGCTAGCTATTGTTCTACGAATGGCTATCGACAAAAACAGACAGCCATAATTGTATTAACGTTACTAAACAGTATTTTTAACTAACCAAATAATACTAGCTAGTTAGCTAACGCTGCTAGTTAGCCACATTACAAGTAGCTAACTAACTATGTCAATGCATTCCAGTCGAAGTATCCAGCAGTGGTCGAACTTGCGAATTCATTATGTTCTCGTAACCTGCCATGGAAAAAGTCACTTCCGGTCGTAGCTGTATAGAAATGGCGTTAAAGGTGTTTCTCTCATTACGTAACGGTCACTGAGGTATAATAAAAAGGACAACAGTCCAAGTCAACAAGCTAAAATATGGCAACATGGTTACATGGTGTAACCCCTCGTGCCAATTGAGATAGTAACACTAACACATTTAAGTTAATTACTAGCTCCCACCTTGGGCCAATCGGTGTAATTTTGTTCACACAAGTTTACTCAATCGTCCCAGTGCTGTCTGAGAACGCGTGATTAACGGACGGACCCACTGTCGCTTCCCCGATTTCATCTTAAGGGGGTAGTTAAAGGCCATAACATTTCACTTTGGCTGCTGTTAAATGTTTTTTTTTTAAACAGGCATTCACTCTGAGACTCGTTTTATTCCAGCTAGCTACCTATGGTGGGAATTTATGGTGGGATCATGGTTCTTATGTCCCAATAACCAGGGTTTAATACTCTGGGGATTTTATACCTCTAACCAGGTTTCCATCCTACCATTTTATGCGAGTCAAGTACATGTCTTTTTTTTATTACTGGACTGATTGTAACATTTTGTCTGTAAACTTTCCAAATGTTGACAAAATACAAAGAGATCCCACCTTGTCTACCGTATCTTTAAAATTAATTGTGAGAAATATTGATATAATATCAAAGAACTTAGTCACGCCACAATGTGTGGTCCTCCCACAACGACTAGTCGGGAAAGCATGCAGTTAAAATAAGTTAGGAAGAACTTCACAGGTTTGAGAAAGTGCCAGATGTTGAGCTCAATTGATGCTCCTTTCCAATAAATATTGTTGGTCTTATTCTGGTGACACGATCATCGATCACTCCAGTGTTAATCTGCAAAACTGTATTATTCGCCTACCTCCTCATGCCTTTTGCACACATTGTATATAGACTGCCCATTTTTTTTCTACTGTGTTATTGACTTGTTAATTGTTTATTCCATGTGTAACTCTGTGTTGTCTGTTCACACTGCTATGCTTTTATCTTGGCCAGGTCGCAGTTGCAAATGAGAACTTGTTCTCAACTAGCCTACCTGGTTAAATAAAGGTGAAATAAAAAATATAAAAAATAAAATCGATGCTTGGCTTCCTGTTTGACAAATAAAAAATAATCTTGCTCTTTTGTCCATTATAATCTCACAATAGAGTGCGGGTAGGCCAGCCTACATCTGCAACCTGTTGGTTAGAGTGCACCTGCTAATACCAACACTCGCTATGTAACACCATTATTTTGTTGTGAGAACCATCAATAGAGTTGAAAATGCAAGGCCCATTTAACTTGTTTTTTAATTCTGTACATGGGACTGCAAAACGCATGTGTATTTGCACTACGTCATCACGCACAGCTTTTTATCTGCATCAATTCAATTTGATGGACACTCATCTGGTGGGAAAATGCACATTTTAGAATATTTGCATAAATTAGATGGAAACCTAGCATGCGATTTGTAAACAAAGCTGCTATTGCACATTAAAAAGGATACATGGTCAAGGTCAAATCAAGTACATTTACTTGTATTACTGAACCCATAATGAATATTTCAAAATCCATGTCCCACAGTATAATGTCTAGCTGGCTAAACTACTCCATGGTGACGGAAGTTTCTGATTAATTCCACCAATGGAGTGGAGCAGACACCAGGCTTTGGAATTCAGCTCCAACTACATCGATTCACCCAGGGTCAATACTTAAAAATTAAAAAGCAAATTCTGAAACGCTTACCTTGTACGTACGTTTGTTTGTCCTCTGTAGTTCCGTGTCTGTTTGATCCTTACTTTTTAAATAAACATTAAACAAATACAACCATTGGCGGTTTGCTCATTGCTTTTGCTTTAAGATGACTGCTCAGGGCAAATGCACATGTCACTTGAATCTCAACAAGGAAACAGTCGATGGTTGTATTTGATTAACGTTTATGGATAAAGTATGGATTATAGCAAACAAAGGCATGGAACTACAGAGAACAAACATGGGTACAAGGTAAATGTTTCATAATATGTTTTTAATATGTAAGTATTGACCTTGGGCTAATCACTAGTCAAAGCTGAATTCCCCCTAAGCCTGGTCATTGGAGTTCATCCGAAACGTCCTTCACCGTGAAGTTTAGTCAGATAAATGTCAGGACAGGTTTTCAAATGAATTCATTTTGGCGCATGCCATGATGTCCACGTGATAAGATTATGAAATGCACACATTATGATAGTATTACAGTCATATTGATTTCCTGTCTTGTCTCCCCCCCCCCCCCCCCCCACACAAACACACACACACACAGCCACCCATGGGAGACTGTGACCAAGGCAGCAATGCAGAAGTATCCCAACCCAATGAACCCTGGCGTGGTAGGGGTGGATGTGTTGAACAGACATGTGGACACACAGGGCCGGCTATACAGCAACAGACTGCTCAGCACAGAATGGGGACTGCCCTCCTTGGCCAAGACTGTAAGTCCTCAGCACACTGGATGTCTGTCTCCAATATTGCCGCTGATATGATTATCCTGATGAGTGCATTGCAGGTCACCAGTCCCAATGAGGATACCTTTTCTTCTCACTGCTGTAGATATTGATATACTTTTCTGCACACGCAACAATCCAAATCCATTGCTTTTATCAGAAGTTGAGTGTACTAATGTTGACAAATTCAATCTGAGCAGTCAGGTTTATTTCAGGGGCTTAGTCAGTATGTGTAAGCTTGCTGTTAGACTAGGCAAAATATTGAATGATGCTCATTCCAGTGAAGTGGGTAATGCTCAGAACAGTTGGCTGTCTGTACAGCTCTGTGGTAGTTACATGATTGCACACTGCCATGACCTCAGCTCTGCTCGACCTTTTACTGAAGGTTGTCTCAGCTTGAAGGTTCAGACTGGTGTTGTGTAATCAAGACCGCATGAAGTTATTGGGTCAATGTTTCTTAAACATTAACTTGTGAATCAACAGATCTGAGCATGTATTGTTTTGTCATTGATGTCAAACATGTCACTGACAGTGATGTTAATGTTTATGTTTATTTTTATCCCAGCTCATTGGTATAACACGAACCAACACGTACATCCAGGAACATTCGGTGGTGGACCCCAAGGAAAAGACTTTTGAGCTGCAATCTACAAATGTGAGTTCAAACCTATTGTCGGCTGTATACTGAACAAAAATATAAACACAACATGCAACAAGTTCAACGATTTTACAGAGGTACAGTTTATATAAAGAAATCAGTCAATTGAAATTAAATGATTAGGCCCTAATCTATGGATTTCACATGACTGGGAATACACATATGCATCTGTTGGTCTCATCTTAAAGGTCAGAAAACCAGTCTATCTGGTGTGACCCGTTTACCTCATGCAGCGCAACACATCTCCTTTGAATGAAGTTGATTAGGCTGTTGATTGTGGCCAGTGTAATCTTGTCCCACTCTTCAATGGTTGTGCCAAGTTGCTGGATATTGGCAGGAACTTGAACACGCTGTTGTACATGTCGATCCAGAGCATCGCAAATATGCTCAATGGGTGACATGTCTGGTGAGAATGCAGGCCATAGAACAACTGGGACATTTACAACTTCCAGGAATTGTGTACAGATCCTTGCGATATGGGGCTGTGCATTACCAGACTGAAACATGAGGCGGTGGATGAATGCAATGACAATCGGCCTCAGGATCGGCCTCAGGATCTCGTCACGGTATCTCTGTGCATTCAAATTGCCATCGATAAAAGGCAATTGTTTGCATAGCTTATACCTGCCCATACCATAACCCCTCCGCCACCATGGGGCACTCTGTTCACAATGTTGATATCAGCAAACCACTCGCCCAAACAACGCCATACACGCCATCTGCCCGGCGCAGTTGAAATTGGTATTCAAGAGGTGAGAAGCACACTTCTCCAGCATATCAGTGGCCATCGAAGGTGAGCATTTGCCCACTGAGGTCGGTTACGATGCCGAACTTCAGTCAGGTCAAGACCCTGGTGAGGACGACATTCACACAGATGAGATTCCCTGAGACGGTTTCTGACAGTTTGTGCTGAAATTCTTGGGTTGAGCAAACCCAGTTTCATCAGCTGTCCACGTGACTAGTCTCAAGATGATCCCGCAGTTGAAGAAGCCGGATGTGGAGGTCCTGGGCTGGCGTGGTTAAACATGGTCTGCAGTTGAGGCTAGTTGGACGTACTACCAAATTCTCTAAAATGATGTTGATGGCTTATGGTAGATAAATTAACGTTAAATTCTCTGGCAATAGCTCTCGTGGACATTCCTGCAGTCAGCATGCCGATTGCACACCCCCTGAACTTGAAACGTCTGTGGCATTCTGTCCCCAGCACAAGGTGCACCTGTGTAATGATTATGCTGTTTAAACAGTTTCATAATATGCCGCACCTGTCAGGTGAATGGATGATTTTGGCAAATGAGAAATACTCACTAACAGGGATGTAAACAAATTTGCACACCACATTTGAGGATATTCTTTTTGTGCTTGTGGAACAGCTTGTGGATTTTTATTTCAGCAAATGAAAAATGGGACCAGCACTTTACTTTACCTGTTGCATTTGTTTGTTCAGTGTACATTTATGGATATTGTAGCTAACTCCAGCTGTAGCCCTGTAAACTGACATTGATGCACTTCCCTCTGCTTTCAGATTTCATGTACTAACATAGTATCTGTGGACGAGAAGTTAACATACAGGCCGCATCCGCAGGATCCTGAAAAGTAAGATATATAGATATATATATATATATATATATACCTTTTTTTAATGGGTTGATTTTAAAGGTTAATTACAGCAAAATTGATTAATAGGTTTGAGTTTCACATCTAAACTTGTTTTTTCTTCTGTTTGTCCTTATGTTTAGGACCATACTGACACAAGAGGCACTTATCTCTGTGAAAGGAATTAGTCTGAGCAGTTACCTGGAAGGGCTCATGGCCAAAACCATCTCGGCAAACGCAGGCAAAGTAAGTCCTCTCACTTTACACCTGCAGCCTGGATGGAATATTTGAATGGAAATAGTATGAGAAAACAATCTCATCCATGTATGGCCTTGTTTCAGCCCTTAACTTCCCCATGTGTGTTTGGTATTTTGTTCAGGGACGAGAGGCGATGGAGTGGGTCATCAGGCGGTTAAACACAGAGATCGAGGAGCTGGCAGCAACGGCACAGGCCACAATCCGCATCCCCATGGCAGCTGCAGTCGCAGAGAAATGATCAGCCGCCATCTCAATGGAACTCAAGACATTTTCCCTGAAAAGGGAGACCTCTCCCTAATCTGCCAGCACAGCCACCTCCTGTATTGGCCCACTCATTTTCTGTCACAAGAACGCATCCTTCCCTCAGCGGACTGACCATACAAGCAGGGTTACACACTGTTGGGTACACGGTGAAGCTGATGATGGCATGCTGCGTTCGTAACCAAATGGGAGGTGGGAATTTACCAGTTGTGAGGTCTTAAATACTAGTTGGATGCATTCACATGCTTTGAATTTGAGAAAAGCCTATTGGCTAATGGCAAAAAAGCTGCATAAACCTTAAATTAAAAGTAAAACTATCATGTTTTCATACAAATTATAGTATTCAAAAACCTTATTAATAGATTCATTTATATAAATGTTGCATTTAATTGTCAATGTGGATTGTTTCCCACTAGTAATTACCAGCCTTTCAGGTGGCTTTTTCCAAGTCGTATGTGGCATATTCTGACTTCCCTCTTGGTTATGAACTCAGCAGTAAACAGGGTTGAACCGGGTTGCATTCGAGGCTCATGGGATTTCTGGTCTTCTAACATTTTGAATCACACCGTGCCTACAGGTCATCAGGTTTATTTATTCTCCTCCTGTCCTCTTATTGTTATTCTGCACTGATCTGGTTTCCTCTCTGGCACTTGACGTTTCAATTGAACATCATTCTATGTTGCCTATGCCAGCCATGCACATACAACCATGAATAGGCTAGTAGTCATTTTCAGGGAACAATCAACTTACTGAGAAGAGAAACTAATTATGTTTGTGGGTCTGTTTGGTGGGGTGTTGTATAGTTACTATTATATATTCAGTAATGAAAACGTGAATTCTAATTACTTTAACTCATTGTTATTGCACGTATTATTACCAAGTAACAAGAGTACCACCATTGTATTCACTATGTTCAGAAGTGTGGATATATTTGCTAAATTCTCCCAAATGGTTATCAACAGTTACAACAGTATGTGATTTCCACAACCTTATGAATATTGGCCCTGTAGTGTTGGGTGTTGTCAGTGAATGTTAACGGTGGCCACTACGACGGTGTATGTTCGGGATCATTGGACAGGATTGATTGTTGGTTTTTAACTCTGCAGTCTTCAACAACCCATTTTGTAAAATGTCATCATAGTATGAGTAAAACAAACAAATCACATTTGTGATCCTGAACCTACCAGGATTGTTTCTTCCACCTCATTTGGTGGCATATGATAGTATGTGTTTTTATAAGCTCTTAGTGGTTAATCTCACCAGTCTCCTCTTGCCAGCAGTGACATTTGCTGTGTTCGGTAGTAATTACCCATTGTGAAGTCATGTGTTGGATGCATTCACATGCTTTGAGAAACGCAGATTGGCTAATGGCCAACAAGCTGTGTCAACCACAAACTAACATCTGTCATATAAACAAATTGGTGTTAAAAAAAACTCACTTTGTGGCATTTTAAGGAAGAAAATGCTGTTATCGAGGTAATTTCCTTAGTAGGCCATGTCAGAGGTCAGCATGTGGGAGAAGGTGCTCGAGGATGACAGTTCCCCACTAGTAATTACCAGTTGTGGCAGTTTCAAGTGGATTTTTCCCAGTCTTATCTGGTAAATACCACCTTCCCACTTGGTTATGAATGCAGCGTTATTACGTCATAGAATCAGTTCTACATATGCCTATTCAGATACACTCCCCTTTAACACCCCAAACTACCTTTTAAAAGCTATTGTTACTGTTGTCCCACTTGTGTCAGGGTTGCATTGATCTTGGGTGAAGTCTGAGTGGCACTCCAGATATCAGTCACTTGTTTCAGGAATGAAGTGTCATGCGCGGAACATTTGAAAACAATGGCTATATATGAGTACACATTCCGAGAATGTCAAACAGAAGTACTTAACACTGAAATGATCTCAATAAAATGTTATTGTTTCATGAACAGGGTGTCTTAGATGTGATCATGTGGGCAAGTACTAAAAGTTTAAACTGTGTATTTATAGATTTACTCTTACATGGCCATAGCTAAAGGCTGGAATTTCTTAGGCCAATCAGTGGTCTACTCACATGAACATGGTTTTAGGATTGTAAACGCCCATATCATTCTGTTGGTACGCCCACACAATTCCAACAATCTCCTTTTAACATATAACATTTTAAGGCAAACTATTTCGCTCATATTGTAAGTAATTATAGGTTAAGTCAATTCATAAATCTGGAAACACTGGACAGGTACTTTAAACATAATTACACATTTCCCAGCCTACAGTCTATCAAACTACAATCAAATATAGAATTGTTTAAAAATATACACTAATAGATAAGACTGAGATACAGACCTGCTGGACCTTCAGCATAGGGTTAAACATGTAATGCATGGTGGGTAAAGCAATGCCCTCCAGTTTGCCTGCCGCAAACGAAAGCCAGTGGTTGAGTAACTATTTCAGCAGGCCAGTTATTAGGCCTAGGCTTACACAATGGTTTTGTAGGGTAAAGTAATTTCATGATGACGTGATTTGACGATGTACAGTATTTAGTCAGCCACCAATTGTGCAAGTTCTCCCACTTAAAAAGATGAGGCCTGTAATTTTCATCACAGGTACACTTCAACTATGACAGACAAAATTAGAAAAAACAATCCAGAAAATCACTGTAGGATTTTTTATGAATTTATTTGCAAATTATGGTGGGAAATAAGTATTTGTTCAATAACAAACGTTTATCTCAATACTTTGTTATATACCTTTTGTTGGCAATGACAGATGTCAAATGTTTTCTGTAAGTCTTCAAAAGGTTTTCACACACTGTTGCTGGTATTTTGGCCCATTCCTCCATGCAGATCTCCTCTAGAGCAGTGATGTTTTGGGGCTGTTGCTGGGCAACACGGACTTTCAACTCCCTCCAAAGATTTTCTATGGGGTTGAGATCTGGAGACTGGCTAGGCCACTCCAGGACCTTAAAATGCTTCTTACGAAGCCACTCCTTCGTTGCCCGGGCGGTGTGTTTGGGATCATTGTTATGCTGAAAGACCCAGCCACGTTTCATCTTCAATGCCCTTGCTGATGGTAGGCTTTGTTACTTTGGTCCCAGCTCTCTGCAGGTCATTCACTAGGTCCCCCCCACCCCCCTTGTGTGGTTCTGGGATTTTTGATCACCGTTCTTGTGATCATTTTGGGGTGATATCTTGCGTGGAGTCTTCCGTTTCCTAATAATTGCTCCCACAGTTGATTTCTTCAAACCAAGCTGTTTACCTATTGCAGATTCAGTCTTCCCAGCCTGGTGCAGGTCTACAATTTTGTTTCTGGTGGCCTTTGACAGCTCTTTGGTCTTGGCCATAGTGGAGTTTGGAGTGTGACTGTTTGAGGTTGTGGACAGACAGGTGTCTTTTATACTGATAACAAGTTCAAACAGGTGCCATTAATACAGGTGACGAGTGGAGGACACATCTTGCTTGTTTGTAGGTGACCAAATACTTTTTTTCAAACATAATTTGCAAATACATTCATTAAAAATCCTACAATGTGATTTTCTGGATTTTATTTCTCATTTTGTCTGTCATAGTTGAAGTGTACCTATGATGAAAATTACAGGCCTCTCATCTTTTTAAGTGGGAGAACCTTCACAATTGGTGGCTGACTAAATACTTTTTTGCCCCACTTTATATGGTCAATATGAACATGAATAGGCCTACTGTAGTGGACTAGGGTTGTGCTTATATTCCTGCACACATTACAGAACTTCCCACTCAGTCTAGATAACACTGACATCTTCAAAACATTTTCCAGGTCTGCAAAAGAGTGATGTCAACATTTAGCATCTCTTTATTTATCCATGCAGGGCCAGTTTCCCAGATACAGATTAAGCCTAGTCCTGGACTAACAACCATTGACTGTATGTAACAGTGTAGCTTCCGTCCCTCTCCTCGACCCTACTTGGGCTCGAACCAGGGACCCTTTGCACACGTCGACAACAGTCATCCTCAATCACAAGAGTTGTTCGTCGGTAGCTTCATGAAATATATTTCCATGGCCGAGCAGCCGGACAGAAGCCTAAGATCACAATGTGCAATGCCAAGCGTCGGCTGGAGTAGTGGAAAGCCATCAGATTCTGGAGCAGTGGAAACGCGTTCTCTGGAGTGATGAATCACGCCTCACCATCTGGCAGTCCGACGGACAAATCTGGGTTTGCGTATGCCAGGAGAACGCTAGCTGTCCCAATGCATAGTGCCAACTGCAAAGTTTGGAGGAGTAATAATGGTCTGGGACTGTTTTTCATGGTTTGGGCTAGGCCCCTTAGTTCCAGTGAAGGGAAATCTTAACATTACAGCATAAAATGACATTCTAGACAATTCTGTGCTTCCAACAATGTGGCAACAGTTTGGGGAAGGCCCTTTCCTGTTTCAGCATGACAATGCCCCCGTGCACAAAGCTAGATACATACAGAAATGGTTTGTCGAGATCGGTGTGGAAGAACTTGACTGGCCTGCACAGAGCCCTGACCTCAACCCCATCGAACACCTTTGGGATTAATTGGAACGCCGGCTTCTAACCAAGACTAATTGCCCAACATCAGCGCCGGACCTCACTAATTCTCTTGTGGCTGAATGGAAGCAAATCCCCGCAGCAATGTTCCAATGTCTAGTGGATAGCCTTCCCACGAAAGTGTTATAGCAGCAAAGCTGGACCAACTCCATATTAATGACCATGAGTTTGGAATGAGAATGAAATGTTTGACGAGCAGGTGTCCACATATTTTTGGTCATGTAGTGTATGTCCTTGAACCGATTACTTTAAAATCATACACATACAAGGTTATAAGGACAATTTAGTTGCTAATGGCAGCCTGCAGTACTTTGGTTGGCCTTCAATTTGAGATACTCCTTGAGAGGGGGCAGCACTGGGCTAGCATGCAACATCACTTCCTAGAGTCGCTCAAACTGCGCATGCAATGTTTCCAAAAACTCCTCCATGTAGCAAGATGGCGATACGCTGAAATTACATTTCCTAATCATCAAACGCGCCACTGAGCATTTTCATAGGAAACAACAGGGTGATGTCAACGATGGCTTCGTCCATATCCAATAGGCATCTGTTGTTGGATGGATGCTTGGAAAGTCACTGTCATAGTTGAAAACCCTTTATTTCAGATGCAGCAGGTGTAGCTATTTAGCTAGGCCTACTGTTTCATGTTGTTTGGACTGTTGTTTATAAGACAGTTGCTAAGATGAAACTTGGCTGTTATTGTTGCAAATACTATTATTTCGGATTTAGCAGTCAGGATACCTAGCATGCTAACTGGCTAGATACGGTAACTCTGTGTTATGGTTAGTGTAATTACCTTCTTAGTATCTATCTTCAAATTATTTTCGGAGTGTATTACAGTTCATTGGTGACAATGATACTAACATATATTTAGCATGACATTCATGCATTATTTATAATATATTTACAACCCAAAAGTAATGTGAAATGCACTCATAACTTATGACATTAGCTTCATTTGGGCTAAGCTTCATTTGGGCTTGATAACCAGCTAGCTAAGCTAATTGCGGGCTAATGAGGCAGAGCATTGCATAATGGGTGAAGATATGCACCCTTGGAATCGTAATATGCTGTAGACAAGGGCAATAAAGAAGCTTCAAAATAACAAAAACAAGGAATTGTGCAGTATGAATAACAAAACCCATAAAACATAAAAATGTATCAAATCTTATACTAAAAGCATAATAACCTGGTTATAAAGTGTCAGAATTATCCTTTAAATAGAACCATGAGGAAACCTGCAGGAAATGTAATGCTGAAGAACTGAAATTTCCACGGAAGAATATTGTTTCTTAACGTTTTTGGAACCATTTCAGAACATGACTCTAAATAGAACCATAAGGAACCGTTATGCTGAAGTACTGAAATTCCCACAGAAGAATGTTGTTACTTAACCTTCTCTGAAATATTTTTGAGCATTCCTAATGTCAAACCAGTTGGAGAACGTTCTTAGAGCATTGCCAAAATTGAAATGAAATGTAACCATGTTTGAACATTTAGGAAACATTCTGTTAAAGTAATGAAATGCCAAGAAAATAATGTATTTTTGTTAAGTTCCTTAAATGTGCTGATAATGTTTCACAGACAAACAACTATCTTGCACCATTCCGAGAAAGTTGTGGGAAGGTTGTATGCAAAAATAACCATCGGACAACCACGTTCTCACCAAGCTCTAAGAAACATATGGTTCTCAGAACGTTATGTGCCAGCTGGGTTGTCCCTCTGAAATAGCACTGCTTTCCTATAATGCCATGAACAACATTTTTAGTTACAATAAAACTATATTCAGCAGATCGCAAATAAAAAATAATGTTGTTATCAGTGCTTTGCATAAGAGATATGCTGTTTCCAGTGCATTTGGAAAGTATGCACACCCCTTGACTTATTCCACATTTTGTTGTGTTACAGCCTGAATTCAAAACGGATTAAATTAAAATAAAAGCCCACCCATCACACAATATCCCATAATGACAAAGTGAAAACATGTTTTTAGAAATTTTAGCAAATGTATTGTTAATGAAATACAGAAATATCTCATTTACATAAGAGTCAATACTTTATAGAAGCACCTTTGGCAGCAATTACTGCTGGGAGTCTTGGAACAAAAGCTTTCCACATCTGGAGAAGAATGTAATTGCTTTGCTCCGTTTTTTGTAGTATTACTTGTGTCTTGTTGCAAACAGGATGCATATTTTGGAACATTTTTATTCTGTACAGGCTTCCTTCTTTAAGGTATTTTGGAGTAATTATAAGGTTGTTGATCCATCCTCAGTTTTCTCCTATCACAGCCATTAAACTCTGTAACTGTTTTAAAGTGAACATTGGCCCTAATGGTGAAGTCCCTGAGCAGTTTCGTTCCTCTCCGGCAACTGAGTTAGGAAGGACGCCTTTATCTTTGTTGTGACTGGGTGTATTGATACACCACCCAATGTGTAATTAATAACTTCAACATGCTCGAAGGGATATTCAATGTTTTATTTTTTACCTATCTTGGAAAAGGTGCCCTTCTCTGTGAGGCACTGAATAACCTCCCTGGTCTTTGTGGTTTAATCTGTGTTTGAAATTCACTGCTCGACTGACGGACCTTACAGCATGTGTGGGATACAGAAATGAGGTAGTCATTCAAAAATCATGTTAAACACTATTATTGCACACAGAGTGAGTCCATGCAACTTTTATGTGACTTGTTATGCACATGTTTACTCCTGAACTTATTTTGGCATGTCTCAACAAAGGGGTTGAATACTTATTGACTCAAGACATTAAAGCTTTTATTTTATTTTTTATATTGAAAAACATAATTCCACGTTGACATTATGGGGTATTGTGTGTAAACCAGTGCCAAAAAAACGATTTAATCCATGTTAAATTCAGGCTGTAACACAACAAAATATGGTAAAAGTCAAGTGGTGTGAATACTTTTGGAAGGCATGTAAAATGCAATGAAGAATTTACCTAAGTTGATTCCTAGTTCTCGTCTAGACGGTTGTAGTTCTGATTTGGGACTCAATTGCGATCAAATCATGTGATATTTATACAATGAACACCTTCCTTATATTGAGTTGCACACCTTTTGGCACACAGAACAGCCTCAATTCGTCAGGGCATGGACTCTACAAGGTGTTGAAAGTGTTCCACAGGGATATTGGCCCATGTTGACTCCAATGCTTCCCACATTTGTGTTAAGTTGGCTGGATGTCCTTTTGGTGGTATACCATTCATGATACACATGGGAAACTTTTGAGCGTGAATAGCCCATCAGCGCTGCAGTTCTTAACACACTAATACCGGTGCGCCTGGCACCTACTACCATACCCTGTTCGAAGGCACTTAAATATTTTGTTATGCCCATTGACCCACTCCCACAATCCATGTTTCCATTGTCTCAAGGCTTATAAATCCTTGTTTAACCTGTCTAATCGCCTTCATCTACACTGATTGAAGTGGATTTAACAGGTGACATCAATATGGGATCATAGCTTCCTTTTCATTGTAAAGTGAAACTGTTGAACACCTATCATCTTTGGTGAGTGGTCAGGTACAGTGAGGCTTGAGAGAAATGTTTGCAGTTGTAAAGCTAATTTCCTGCAATTCTACACATTTTGCTATCATATGCTATCTGGGGGTATGTCTTTTAATCTTTGGTCCACTGAGGTCCCCAAAGTTTCCAATGCTGACCCCTAGTTATAAGAGCATCAGACCTTTCACAAGCATCATGTGGGACCCATACCAGAACATCCTCATTATGAGAATAATAGTTACTATTGTTACTATTGCAGATCAGGAAATTAAAGATGTGGTGCTTTTTACAGTGCAGAATAATGTCATTTCAAATCATATTTGTTATGCTTAATATATGGGATCCGGAGTGGCGCAGCGGTCTAAGGCACTGCATCTCAGTGCTAAAGGCGTCACTACAGACCCTATTTCGATTCTAGGCTGTATCACAACCGGCCGTGATTGGGAGTCCCATAGGGCGGCGCACATGGTGTGTTACGGCTACAACATGATTCAAGTACATTTGGAAAATTTGAATGCATGTTGAGTCTAAGCATACAGGCAGACAATGCACATGTGCATGTGAGGTGAGTGAACCTGTGATAATTAGCAGAATCCTCCTCCACACAACAACATACTGCATTCCTAATCCACAGACTCTGCTTCCATTTGACCGTTTTACAGAAAGCCCTCCAAACTTTCTATATTCATCCATAAAAACATCGATTTTATTCACCCATATATTATTTTTTCCCCACAAACATGAGCGTGCACAAATTATAGACATATGACGAATCCAAAGATATGAACATAACGCATAAAATATTCGATTAATTTCTCTGCTAATTCAACACATACTCTTGTCTTACACGTCATGATAAATTCAATGAAAGCACAATTCACGTTCAACAGATAGGTAGACTACAGAAGGACAGATGGTTTCATATAAACAGTTAGAGCCACTGGTTTGCACTGCAATAATTCACTTCATCCACAATGACACTTGAAACACCAAAAACCAAGTACAGTTGAAAACGAATCGAAATATTTTGATTTAACCGACTCCATTTATCCTATAGATCCATCCCACGTGGGTGCCCCGAGCGTGTTTTATCTTTAAATCGACTGGATCTGGCATGAGATTATTATCTAATTATTTAGCAGCTAGAAACCAAAAATAAAACGCTCATAAACTCATTCTCAATGCAGATATCAACACACCCACACATACAGTGAGGCCTATGCACAGCTCATTTTCACATGGGCTGTGCTAACCTTGCCTGATCGAACCTTGCATGATATTCACTGCTTCAGAGATGATCCATTCTCCAAAGACACTGCATTACCCCCTTCCTAGTTAACACAACATTTCAGCACTGAATACTCTACACTATGATTATACATTTGATTATTGCACATTGTCATCAAGAAGGCAAAACAAAAAAACGAAGTAAAACAATTACACAGTATCCCTTATGCGCTGTCAATCAGTCTGTCATTGCACGCCTATGATTGATGAGAGTATGACCAAATGTAAGGTATGGGCTACAGAGGTAGAACGTTCTTATTCTTCGACTCCATATTTGAATGCCTCGATGAGCCCTTCTACTGAGTGAATACAACCAGAAATGCTGCATATCCCCCCTATGACAAATATGGCGACGTCAAAGAACACATGGTGCCATAAAAGTTTCCTCCACATCAGCTTTAGATGAAAGAGAGCTGGGAGAAGGAAGCACAACCCGGCGCCGGTAAGACTCCCGGTGAGGCCCATGAGGAGTGCGAAGTGAGGGACAAAGATGGCCATGATCAACGTGAACACCACCAGGAGGCACCGGAGGCCCAGTCCCCAGGACTTAATCCTCCCTCCTGGGCCGTAACAGTCAGGGAATATTGCGCGCCCCCCATCCTGGAAAAAAGACTTCTCCAAAACCTCTACAGCAGCGAAGAATGGCAGCGGATATGACAGCAAGGCCTTAGACACAAGGAATAGGTTGACCACCGCTCTGATGGTGGACGGCAGGTTGTCCGTGATGACCTCTTTGGTGGCATCTGCCCAAGTCAAGTAGGCCACCAGAGCGAACAGGCCCTTCAGGACGCAGGCTCCAATGTGGGTCCAGTCCATCATGCAGTGGAACTCGCTTGGCCTCTGCATGTTCCCCTCCAGCGAGGGCAGGAAGATCTGGGACGTGTAGCTGAAGACGATGATGCCAATGGAGATGGGGAACTTCTTGACATCAATGTAGAATTTGACTTTGTCCCAGGCCCAATCGCGGGCTCTGGAGAGGCAGTAGGCTATTACCAGGATGTTGATGACGAAGTGCGCGATAGTGCAAAGCAAGCTGAATTTGGACACCGCCTTGAGGCTCTTGAGGAACGCGCAAGGCAAGAGGGCGGCCGTGGCGACTACAGACCAGGCCTTCTGTGAGACAGGCAGATTGGGGAAGCTGTTGACCATCAGGTTGCCACTGACCACTACGTACAGGATACAGGTCATGACCAACTCAATGATCTGAGCAACGTTAACGATATGCCCGCCCAGAGACGGGAACCGTGGCTGGCAGCATGCGTTGGCAATGTCCACGTAGGAGTCCCTCACGCGCACCAGAATTCCATCCTCGTTCTCCTCATACAGACACGCAATAAGAATCTTTCCGGTGTAACAACATACAACAGCCGCAAATATGATTAGAAAGAGTCCGAGGTATCCTCCGTGAAGAATGGCATAGGGTAACCCAAGGACGAACATCCCCTGCGGATACACAAGCACAGTTGAGTCGTAATGGTCATGGTCTTATCGAAGTGACAGCCCCCCCCCGCCCCACATATACAAGAAATGAATGACATTCAAAGTTGCATAATTATAACAAACAGCATTTATTTGTATAATCATATGTGTGAAAACCTAAATGTAACGATTGGAGTTGAGAGAAAAAAAGTATAGATCTGTCGGGCCACTAAGCGTGCAGGCTCAGAATTGGAATTTGATTTGAAACGATGCTTATTTTTTGTTAATATTAATTTAAAATGTAAAAACTAAGATATTTCCTCACCAAGACCGGATTTATTTTATATAATCCACTGTGATATGTTATCAAGAATAATGAAATGGTCCTTATTGTGCCTGAGGCTAATCCAAATAATTGTATTCATTCCAGATGGAGTTGGGTCTGTTTTTTACTGATAGGAAATAGGCAATCTAGAATAGATCCCTATTTTCATTTAAAATCTCAAAAAAATGACATTCGTCTGATTTAGAATTGACTGTAAGTCGCTTTGGATAAAAGCGTCTAAATGATGAAATGAAGGCAAATGCCATTGTTTATGTTTAAATATATATAGGAATCACTCGTTTTAAATTAGGGATTTTGAAATAAGAAGCCATAAAATAGGATTTATCTGGAAGAAATAAATGAAAGTCTATTTTTACATGTGAACGTGAAAAATTATAGTCGTTTTAAAGGTCTGTTTCGGGTTTTTGTAGAATGGAGATTGGGGTCTTCTGAATGAAATAGCGTAATGCATTGTGCTCTGAAATGATATGTATGGCGTATATTCCAAGGCGATTGTTGACAAAAGGCCTACATTGACGTAGTGATAATATGTTCATGTCATTCTTCAAATCATTTCTACCTGAATGGCATTGGTGACGTTCCACCCCGCTTCCCAAGACGTAATTTTGGGTTTGACCTCCGATGCCAACTCGTTACACGCCCCAGTGTTCTTGATGGAGGAGGGTGATGGGCCGGTGCCATCTCTCTGGTAGTGGCTGTCTCCCTCCATCAAATCGTCTCCTCCGTCCATCTCTCCCCCTTCCTCGTCGCCCTGCACGATGTCCATCTGCATCCCCTGCCTGTAGTCATAGTCCAAGTCATCGCAGTCCGCGAACCCCAGACCCTCTTCATCTGTAGCGGCCTGGAAACCCAGTCTGGCGAACACTCCGCTGACCTTGGCCTGAGACTTATTGGACACTGTGTTGGCTGCATTGGTCAGCTTGTTGCCGATCTTGTGTCGAATTAAGTGAGCCATTGTTGTGAGATAAAATGTGAATCTTCAGATATTAATTGGATCAAATTTGAAAATGGTTGAATAAATACATGCAGTGTGCTTATGAGCTATTTTGGCTGCTGCTGCTGTGAGAGAAATATAATCATGCCTGTTGCCAAGACGTATCGACGTTGCTCTTAACGGCTGCCCAACCGTTACATCCACACAGGCTGTCGTTTAAAATCCCGTCTGTTGGTCTTGATTATCCATGTCACTCTCAAATCCCTCCTGTCACTTTCTTGGCATCAGAAGAAACGAAGTAAAACAATTGCTCCTCATTCAAATTGATCATGTTGCTTAATGTGATCGAATGTCCCTGTTTGTGACCTCTCCATGCAGTTGTCGGTGTTGGTCTTGATGTTGCGCTCAGTTTTGCTATAGCCGTGACAAGTGCAAACCACAAGCCGTAGAATCTTAGAGGGGGACTAGGCACGTGTCCTCATAGACTGCCAATGCAATGACTTGCTCAGCATGCACAAACCCCTCATGGTTCTGAAGAGGTGTGTGTGTATGTGAGAGAGTGAGAGAGTGCGTGAGTGAGTGACAGAGAGAGAGAGAGAGAGAGAGATTACTTTGAGATTTTAGAAGGAGAAAAGGGTGTTTGTACCAGAGGCATGGATGCTAGCTCCTACGCTTAATTTATACCAAATATTTTACTTATTCGAATAAGCTAATTTAGCATATTTGATTAGGCTTAATTATTTTTATATTTTTTCAATTTGATTCATTATTTGTTCCAATATTTTTCGTTATGATTGTATTGATCCGGCAGAGGTAATATACGTTTCATATAAATCTAGTTTCTAATTTCAGACACGTATGTTCGTTTCAAAATCAGACATTAGGGAGTTACACTGCGAACCATTCATAGGCCTCTATATCTCTCACACACACGGTCTTAGTCTTTTTATTCCTAATGCAAAAACAAATATCAGAGGTGTAAAATCACTTTAATGTTTATGGAGTAAATATAAGATATTTAAATATCAAAGCCTAGTATATTCGTTAGATTATTTATTTTTGTGTTTTAGTTTAATCGCTATACGAATTTGGATCCAAAGTTGTGTTTCATGCCCCTTTGACCCAAGTAGCCAATGCACTTAAACATTTTTTTTAAATGTAGCCTAATTTATAGCAAAACAAAACTTGTTTAATATGGTCTCTTATTTGTTGTCCGAGCATTTTAATCGATAATAGGCAATTTACAACCCGCTACACCTGCGTAGCCTAAGTACAGTTTTGTTCATGGAGTCAGATACTTAAAAATGTAATAAATTCCATGTTTTTTCAGCTGCTAAATTAGAGAGAATGACCCGCGTGCATCGGCATGAGAAAATTCTACTCGTTTCCGCATTGCAGAACCTTGGACAGGCCTTGCTAGTACCATTCTTTTCAGGTAACGTTTCACTGACTCCTTCGGTGTCATATGCCAAAGAGTAGGTTACAAGGATTGGAATGTTAGCTAAAAGACTGGTAAACCTACCCAGACTAGAGCTTTGCGTTTGCGCATGTATGCTATAAACTGTCTGTAATAGCTTAGTACATTTTAAATGTCCCCTGTAGTTTTACATTATATTTCCAATGTAGCCTACTCAGAATGACTCAATTCCTCATGGTTAGGTGGCCTGGAAACCAAATGGCTAATATATTATGTCGGGTGTCTGGAATACGCATGGCATTTTAGTTTGATTCAACACCCATGTCATGTGCGTCTGCTTTATAACTCCCAAATTACGATAGGACATTAAAATGCAGAAATATTTAAGAAAATGAAGAAGAATAGGCTACATCTCTGAAACATTTGATGCCTCCAACAGTAATCCCTCAGATGATAAGAGGCACCTCATATTTTCCCTCGTAATCGGTTCCGACACCTCACAACGCATTGCAGTATTACTGTCGTCAGGTTTTGGTGCCTGCGTATGCAAAATGTGCTCGAGCACATTGTTGAAGAAGAGGACTTCAAAGCATTTCTAATGTTTCCTTCTGTTGGAATATATCATGAAAATTAATGAAAGACGCAACTGCCATTTTGCTCGTGTTGAATTGTGCATTGGTAAGAGACAAAAACGTGAAAGACAATGAAAGCTCTAAATTTAGTATCAACCCAGAGGACAGAGAAAGTTCCACATATTTTTATGCTTGGCATAGGCTGCTTTGCCATACTACCATTTGTGTTCAGGCATGCACAGTGTGTGTATGTGTACATGTATGTATATGTGTGTGTGTGTGTGTGCATGTGGCTCACCCACCCTTGTGAGATAGGGCTAATCTCTATATGTGTGTGTGTGTGTGTGTGTGTGTGTGTGTTTAGTGGAGGATAGTGAGGAAAGAATATTCCCGGGAGAGTCCTTGGGGCATCTCAGTGACTAAGCTTCCCTCCCCCATCATGTGCAAAACCCTGGGCTATAATACTGGGACAGAGGATAGGCTGCAAATGTCACACACACACACACACACACACACACACACACACACACACACACACACACACACACACACACACACACACACACACACACACACACACACACACACACACACACACACACACACACACACACACACACACACACACACACACACACACACACACAACCAACTGGATTCACATTAACAGCAACTGCACCTTCATAATGGAACATGGGTTTGAATTCAGTGAAATGTGCAAACAAATCTGAAAACAAAAACATTTTGTTCTCTATCTGTATTTGCACATTTGGAACTTCAGAAAAAAATTGATCTTCAGACATTATTACTGAGATGGCATCAAATTGGTTGTTGCGATGACCAATTTATCTTCGGGTTACAGAGGCGAGGATTAATTCAGCAAAGATGAGAGAGGGATATGTGAAGGGGGAAAGATACTGTTGGCGTATAGCCTGCTAACAACCAACTGGGGGGAAAAGTCTCAGATAGTTGCCATGGCCACAATAATTGGGTGGCAAGACTCAAAAGGAACTCAGGTTGTCTGTCTGAAAATCCCACTGGATGAAAAGGGAAGCCACTTGAACCAATCTAGTGCCCTAACAACACAGAGGGATCTAAGAGAAAAATATAGTGTCCTGGATTGAGAAAAAAACATCATTTTTTTTAGAATTGAAAACTGCAATCTGCTGCTTATACAAAATGGTTGACAATGACATGCAATTCACATAGGAAAAAATAAACACACAGACTCACACACACACACATATATCATTTTTAATTCTTGACTTGGATCCACTATGAAACATGAACACAACTTACACGTGCGCACACAGACTCGACACAGCCAGGGACGCATGCAAAGTGACACGTGCATAAACACAGTAATCACTCTATGGCCTAAAAATATCTGTTACTCTTACAGGGCTTCAGACTGAGAAGAGAGGTAGTGGCAGTCTCTGTGTGTGAGGAGGCGCGGGGATGGAGGAGTATTTAGGTTTGCTGCTGTGGCTCTGATATCAGAGGCAGCAATTGGAATTTCCATGCAAGCCTCACCCTATTATTAAACCGCGTTCCCGTCGTCCACCTCATTCATTCATGTCACAGATACTTGGAGGTTGTCTCGTTTTATCTCACCAGTCCTGCGTGCACAAAGATTCAAAAGGACATTTCACCATTTCATCTCATGATCTGAGCAAAAAGAGTTGCAGCAGAAAACAAGTATTTTAGCTATTTGCTGCTCTTGCTATTCCACTACCACAACTATATTATAATACCGATAATATTATTCACATTGTAGTAGCATGACAATAACCCAATAAATATCATTAATGAGTCTTGCTGGAACACTTGAATATGACCGCCGACGACAAGCTAATTAGGACCTCTCTACCCTGTGCTGCCACTGAAAGCTAGTCTTCTGCTCCGACAAAATGGAGGAGCTGCATCATGGCAGTCCCAAAGCGGATGTAGCATATCAATTTGTCTGCTGTTCATCACAGTATGACATGCACAACAAGCAAGAGCTCTCCGTGTTAGGGACAGCGGTACAATGTCACGTCTTGCCTTCTGGGAGCATGTGTTGGGAGATGACCTAGATCTGCTCAGTAGCATCAGAGGATGCTGCCGGTCTTAGAGCTTTGTGCCTGAGCAGTGAACTGTGCCCCTGATTCAGTGGCACAACATCAAGCTACAGCCTTCCCTCCTCCCAAATCTGTGGTATCCCACCAATCAAGTCCCTGTCCTGAAATAAATATAAAATGTATCAACCATTTGTTTGATTACACAGAAAATATGCCTGTTGTCTGTAAATTAAATGATATTATGGTGCGTGCATGCTCTGATAGGTAAGACCCTTGAGCATAATTCTGTGGTTTTAGAACAATGGTGGCATGAAAAATGCATAGGTGAATGTGAAGTACTCCTCTTATTGACTGGCTCATGGTACGGTATTGCTGAAAGGATGCCGCATAGTACATGGGCTGATGCTGATTCAGAAGGGCAGAACGATAGAGGATCTTCATGTGACCCCTTACCATTGGAGTGATAGGGGCCAGAGCCTTTGGTGGTGGAGTGTCTACTTTCAGTGCCAAGGGTGCCCCATATCACCAGCTGAGGCTCCACTTTGTCTAGTCAATTGACAGTAATACTGCCAGTGCCAGACCAGACTAAATCAAGGACTTTTCAGAAATGGGGTTGATAGGGATAGTATATCACATCAACCTAAGAATAAATTGATAGGAGGAGCTCATGTCTTCTTGGACTTAATTCTGAATGTCCAAAGGACAAATTCATGCTTTGTTCGATGCTTATTCATTCAGACACTCTAATGCAGCAGACCATCTTTCATTGCCCCCTCTGGTGGTAGACACTCATTCACGGAGTCCTTATTGCAGAAGGCCTACTGTAAAAATGAAATGTTATGGGTCATACAGTAGATTATCACCAATGATTTGTAAACACTAGATGACTTGTAGGAAGCACTGTGTTGAACCCTGCCTCCATCTTGGCACTCCCCCAAGTTTATTTTATTCACTGTCTTAGCACACTCTTCCAACCCAGATGTCCTAGCCGTGTCTGAATCCTGGTTTAGGAAGACCACTAAAACCCCAGAAATTTCCATCCATAACTATAAAATCTTCTGACAAGATAGAACTGCCAAAGGAGGAGGAGTGACAATCTACTGCAGAGATAGCCTACGAAGTTCTGTTATACTATCCAGGTCTGTGCCCATACAATTGCGAGCTTCTACTTCTAAAAATCCACCTTTCCAGAAACAAGTTTCTCACCGTTGCCGCTTGCTATAGACCACCCACTGCCCCCAGCTGTGCCCTGGACAACATAAGTGAATTGATTGCCCTGTCTATCTTCAGAGCTTGTGCTGCTTGGTGAGCTAAACTGGGACATGCTTAACACCCCGGCCATCCTACAATCTAAGCTTGATGCCCTCAATCTCACACAAATGATCAATGAACAGGTACAACCCCAAATCCGTAAACACGGGCACCCTCATAGATATCATCCTAACCAACTTGCCCTCGAAATACACCTCTGCTGTCTTCAACCAAGATCTCATCGATCACTGCCTCATTGCCTGCATCCGCTATGGGTCTGAGGTCAAACGACCACCCCTCATCACTATCAAATGCTCCCTAAAACACTTCAGCGAGCAGGCCTTTCTAATTGACCTGGCCCGGGTATCCTGGAAGGATATTGACCTCATCCCGTCAGTAGAGGATGCCTGGTTATTCTTTAAAAATGCCTTCCTCACCATCTTAAATAAGCATGTCCCATTCAAAACAAATTAGAACTAAGAACAGATATAGCCCTTGGTTCACTCCAGACCTGACTGCCCTTGACCAGCACAAAAGCATCCTGTGGCATACCGCATTAGCATCAAATAGACCCTGTGATATATGCAACTTTTCAGGGAAGTTAGGAACCAATATTCACAAGCAGTTAGGAAAGCTAAGGCTAGCTTTTTCAAACAGAAATTTGCATCCTGTAGCACAAACTCAAAAACCTTCTGGGGCACTGTAAAGTCCATGAAGAATAAGAGCACCTCCTCCCAGCTGCCCACTGCACTGAGGCTTGGAAACACTATCATCACTGATAAATCCACGATAATTGAGTATTTCAAGAAGCATTTATCTACGGCTGGCCATGCTTTCCACCTGGCTACCCCTACCCCGGTTAACTGCCCTTCACCCCCCACAGCAACTCGCCAAGCTTCCCCTATTTCTCCTTCACCCAAATCCAGAGAGCTGATGTTCTTAGAGAGCTGCAAAATCTGGACCCCTACAAATCAGCTGGACTAGACAATCTGGACCCTCTCTTTCTAAAATTATCTGCCAAAATTGTTGCAACCCCTATTACTAGCCTGTTCAACCTCTCTTTCCTATCGTCTGAGATCCCCGAAGATTGGAAAGCTCACACGGTCATCCCCCTCTTCAAAGACCCAAACTGCTATAGACCTCTATCTATCCTACCCTGCCTTTCTAAGGTCTTCAAAAGCCAAGTTAACAAACAGATCACTGACCATTTTGAATCCCACCGTACCTTCACCGATATGCAATCTGGCTTCCAGAGCTGGTTATGGGTGCACCTCAGCCACGCTCAAGGTCCTAAACGATATCATAACTGCCATCGATAAGAGACCATACTGTGCAGCCGTATTCAGCGACCTGGCCAAGGCTTTCGACTCTGTCAATCACCACATTCTTATTGGCAGACTCAACAGCCTTGGTGTCTCAAATGACTGCCTCGCCAGGTTCACCAACTACTTCTCAGATAGAGTTCAGTGCGTCAAATCGGAGGGCCTGTTGTCCGGACCTCTGGCAGTCTCTTTGGGGGTGCCAAAGGGTTCAATTCTCGGGCCGACCTGCTTCTCTGTATAAACCAATGATGTCGCTCTTGCTGCTGGTGATTCTGATCCACCTCTACGCAGACGACACCATTCTGTATACATCTGGCCCTTCTTTAGACACTGTGTTAATTAACCTTCAGACGAGCTTCAATGCCATACAACTCTCCTTCCGTGGCCTCCAACTGCTCTTAAATGCAAGTAAAACTATACGCATGCTCTTCAACCGATCGCTGCCCGCACCTGCCCGCCCATCCAGCATCACTACTCTGGATGGTTCTGACCGAGAATATGTGGACAACTACAAATACCTAGGTGTCTGGCTAGACTGTAAACTCTCCTTCCAGACCCACATTGAGCATCTCCAATCCAAAATGACATCTAGAATCGGCTTCCTATTTCGCAACAAAGCATCCTTCACTCATGCCGCCAAACATACCCTCGTAAAACTGACTATCCTACCGATACTCGACTTCGGCGATGTCATTTACAAAATAGCCTCCAACACTCTACTCAAGAAATTGAATGCAGTCGATTACAGTGCCATCCGTTTTGTCATCAAAGCCCCATATACTACCCACCACTGCGACACTGCACATCTATCACTCCAGTGTGTAATTGCTATATCGTAATTACCTCTCCACCATAGCCTATTTTATTGCCCTACCTCCCTTATCTTACCTCACTTGCACACACTGTATATATACTTGTTTTCCTACTGTATTATTGACTGTATGTTTGTTTATTCCATGTGTAACTCTGTTGTATATATCTATATAATAACATAATATATATCTATATAATAACATTTTCCTTAAAGTATAATTGATTCTTATTTTATTTACCTCATTGGTAGTTACAGTCTTGTCTTGTCGCTGCAACTCTTGTCGCTGCAACTCATTGACACAATGCCCGCTTAACCCGGAAACCAGCCGCACCAATGTGTGGGATGAAACACCGTACACCTGGCGACGTTGTCAGTGTGCATTGCGCCCGGCCGCAACAGGAGTCGATAGTGCACGATGGGACACGGACATCTCTTCCAGCCAGCCAGACCCTCCCCTAACCCGAACGACGTTGGGCCAATTGTTCACCGCCCCATGCGTCTCGCGGTCGCGGCTGTCTGCGACAGAGCCTGGACTTGAACCAGGATCTCAGCCTAGACCACTGTGCCACTCGGGAGGCCAAAGTATATTTTTTTGAGATTGCTAATGTTACTGTTCCCAACAACAAAGATACTTAAATACATGTATTGCAACATTTAATTTAAATACTGTAGAATTCCATTCATTCCTTTGGAGGACTGCGCCGACTGGGGCCGACTGTTGGTTTCAAAGCCTCTCAATGGCTAATAGATAGCATCAGAAATCCAAGGTGTATATACATAATTGGTTATCACACACATGCTGAACTCACATTAACCTGTTCTGGAGATAGAGGCAACAAATAAAGGTCTGCTGTAGATAAATTAAGCCACCCATATAAAAATAGTTGTTAGGGGATCTACTATAATAGAGGATGTAATGTATACATATTTTAACATTGAAGGGCCAATCAGCAGTTTAAACAATAACAACACGCCACTGTTTCAGTAGAAAGCTGAGGGATGGGGCTGGAGAAATGTAATCACTTTCAAATTCATAGACAGGGCTATGGATGCATGGACTGACCATCCATGATATCAAAAGTATAGTTTAACCATGTTTTGTTTACAAACATTGGAGTAAAACAAGCTTATATTATGGGTTCTGATGGGGTACAGCAGTTAAACTAAGTTCATGAGGCGTGTATAAGTTATATTCTTTAAGAATCTATTGGTACAATTAATTTATAAGTCAAAAAATGGATGTACCAACTTCTGACTGACCCTTTAATAATTGTTACGTTGTCAAAACGTAACGAGAGCTATGCGGAGCTCTTGGTTTCTGGTACAAGCTTTCTAGTCGGACGTATTTTGTAGTAACACCCTTTCAAAATGACTTCCAAAACAGACACAACATGCAAAATATTTTCTTTTCAAGACTACAAATCCTCTCCCGATCCGATTTTCGAGATTTCTGCCGAATGCTTACAACCATCACCAGTTCCGATAATAATAGATAACGGCTCTTTTCAAACAAGGGCCGGCTGGGCATGCAAAGGGGACGAACTAGGCGCACCGCGGCTTCTGTTCAAGTCCGTGGCGGCGAGGAGCAGAGGGGCAGCGCGAAGTGAAACCCAAATCGGCAATGACATTTCTAACCTCGAGCCGGTGCGATGGCTCCTGAAAAGCCAGTTTGACCGAAATGTGGTTGTAAACTTCGAGATACAGGAACTGATGTTCGATTACATATTCAGCCACCTCGGAGTTGTGACTGAGGTAAGGTGTTCAAGTTATGTTGCACAATGTCCTATGTTGCTTGTCCTGTTTAGACCGTTCTGCCTTCTCAGTCTTGAATATAACTTACTGACAACGGTAGCTAACTAGATAGTTGCTCCTTCAAGCACATCTGATGTGGTTTCTCTCCTTTCTCTCCCCTCTTTAGGGCAGTGTTGAACATCCTATAGTGCTCACAGAGGCGCCCTGCAACCCACTGCACAGTCGCCAGATGATGTCAGAGCTGCTCTTTGAGTGCTACAGAGTTCCTCATGTGTCCTATGGCATAGACTGCCTGTACAGCCTCTACTACAACAATGCTCTCAGCAACCTCACACACCAAAACACAGGAATTGTCCTCTCCTCTGGCTACCACTGCTCTCACATCCTACCCGTTATCAATGGAAGGTAAAACCACTATACAGCAAATCACATTTTATTGGTCACATACACATGGTTAGCAGATGTTATTGCGAGTGTAGCAAAATGCTTGTGCTTCTAGTTCCGACAGTGCAGCAAAATCTAACAAGTAATCTAACAATTCCACAATAACTACCTAATACACAAAAATCTAAGTAAAGGAATGGAATAAGAATATATACATATAAATATATGGATGAGCAATGACCAAGCTCCATAGGCAAGATGGTGTAAAATACAGCATGAACATATGAGATGAGTAATGCAAGATATGTAAACATTATTCAAGTGGCATTATTAAAGTGGCCAATGATTTCAAGTCTGTATGTAGGCAGCATCCTCACTGATGGCTGTTTAACAGTCTGATGGCCTTGAGATATAAACTATTTTTCAGTTTCTCTAGGTCAGCATTCAACACTATAGTACCCCAATAGGCAGTGGCTCGGTGGTTGTTGTCCTTGAAGATCTTTTTGGCCTTCCTGTGCCGTGGGTGCTGTAGGTGTCCTGACCTCACCACCCTCTGGAGAGCCCTGCGGTTATGGGCGGTGCAGTTGCTATACCAGGCGGTGATGCAGGCCGACAGGATGCTCTCAATTGTGCATCTGTAAAAGTTTGTGAGGGTTTTATGTGACAAGCCAAATTTCTTCAGGCTCCTGAGGTTGAGGAGGCGCTGTTGCGCTTTCACCACACTGTATATGTGGGTGGACCATTTCAGTTTGTCCGTGATGTGTACGCCGAGGAACTTAAAACTTTCCACCTTCTCCACTGCTGTCCCATCGATGTGGATAGGAGGTGCTCCCTCTGCTGTTTCCTGAAGTCCACAATCATCTCCTTTTGTTTTGTTGACAGCGCACTCCGAGTGCCCTCACCTCCCAATAGGCTGTCTCGTCGTTGTTGGTAATCAAGCCTACTACTGTTGTGTGGTCTGCAAACTTGATGATTGAGTTGGAGGCGTGCATGGCCACGCAGTCATGGGTGAACAGGGAGTACAGGAGGGTGCAGAGCACGCACCCTTGTGGGGCCCAAGTGTTGATCAGGATCAGCAAAATGGAGATGTTGTTTCCTACCTTCACCACCTGGGGGCGGCCCGTCAGGAAGTCCAGGACCCAGTTGCACAGGGCGGGGTTGAGACCCAGGGCCTCAAGCTTAATAATGAGCTTGGAGGGTACTATGGTGTTGAATGCTGAGCTGTAGTCAATGAACAGCATTCTTACATAGGTATTCCTCTTCTCTAGGTGGGATAGGGCAGTGTGCAGTGTGATGGTGATTACATCATCTGTGGGCCTATGGGGCCGCAAATTCAAGTGGGTCTAGGGTGACAGGTAAGGTGGAGGGGATATGATCCTTGACTAGTCTATCAAAGCACTTCATGATGACAGAAGTGAGTGCTACGGGGTGATATTAATTTAGTTCAGTTACCTTTGCCTTCTTGGGTACAGGAACAAGGATGGCCAACTTGAATTATGTGGGGACAGCAGACTGGGATAGGGAAAGATTTAATATGTCTGTTAACACATCAGCCTGGTCTGCGCATTCTCTGAGGTTGCAGCTAGGGATGCCGTCTGGCCTGGCAGCCATGCGGGGGTTAACACGTTTAAATGTCTTACTCACGTCAGCCATGGACAAGGAGAGCCCACAGTCCTTGGTAGCACTGTATTATCCTCAATGCGGGTGAAGAAGGTGTTTAGTTTGTCTGGAAGCAAGACGTCGGTGTCCGTTACGTCACTGGTTTTCTTTTTGTGGTCCGTGATTGTCTGTAGACCCTGCCACATACGTCTCGTGTCTGAGCCGTTGAATTGCGATTCCACTTTGTCTCGATACTGACATTTCTCTTGTTTCATTGCCTTGCGGAGGGAATAACTACACTGTTTGTATTAGGCCATATTCCCAGTCAACTTTCCATGGTTGAATGCGGTGGTTCGTGCTTTCAGTTTTGTGCAGATGCCGCCATTTATCCACAGTTTCTTGTTAGGGTAGGTTTTAATAGTCACACTGGGTACAACATCTTCTATGCACTTCCTTATAAACTCACTCACCGAATCAGCGTATAAATCGATATTATTCAATGAGGCTACCCAGAACATATCCCAGTCCGCGTGATCAAAATAATCTTGAAGTGTGGATTCCAATTGGTCAGACCAGCCAGCGTTGAATAGTCCTTGTCACATGTATATCCTGTTTGAGTTTCTGGCTATAGGAAGGGAGGAGCAAAATGGAGTCGTGGTCAGATTTTCTGAGGACTTACAGTCATGTGTGCATACATTCATGTATGGCTCACCAACTGATCCAAAGCGACTTACAGTCATGTGTGCATACATTCTACGTATGGGTGGTCCCGGGAATCGAACCCAATACCCTGGTGTTACAAGCGCCATGCTCTACCAACTGAGCTACAGAAGGCCTGAGGGAGGGCCCTGTATGCATCGCCGAAGTTAGAGTAGCAGTGGTCCAGAGTTTTGCCAGCGAGAGTACTGCAATCAATATGCTGGTAGAATTTAGGTAGCCTTGTTCTTAAGTTTGCTTTGTTAAAATCCCCAACTACAATAAATGCAGCCTCAGGATATATGTTTTCCAGTTTGTATAATGTCTAGTGAAGTTCTTTTAGGGCCGTCGTGGTATCGGCATGAGGGGGGAAATACACGGCTGTGACTATAACCAAAGGATAATACGGTCGGCATTTCATTGTGAGGAATTCTAGGTCAGGTGAACAAAAGGACTTGAGTGTCTGTATGTTGTTACAATTACACCATGAGTCGTTAATCATGAAACATACACCCCCGCCCTTCTTCTTCCCGGAGAGATGTTTATTTATGTCGACGCGTCTCACAAAGAATCACGGTGGCTGTACCGACTCCAATAGCATATCCTGAGAGAGCCATATTTCCGTGAAACAGAGTATATTACCAGTCGATATTACTTACCAAGCCAAGCAGACAGACTCAGCACCAGGATAAAGTGATTAAGGGTGCAGTTGAAATCGGTGAGAGGGGAAATTTTGGGTTCTTGCATTGGAATTATATTGAATTCTGCTTATATCACGCTATACCACAATAAACACCAAGTTCAAATTCCGAGAACATTGTGAGCTTTTGAAGTGACAGGTTGCTGCCAAATCTGTAGCCCATCTCCCCTACGCTGTATCAGCACAATGGACAGTGCCCTACACACTAAAGAAAGGTCATTTTGGAAATGAATGTAGGCTACCAGACAGATAGGCTGTTTCACCTATTATAAACAGCCTATGTGAATGCAGCCAAACACAGCTGTCTCACCAAAATAATGCAAACTAAATGCTGAAAGTAGAAACCTAGTAACTCATGCAAAAAAAAAAAAAACTGAATAGCAGTTTGGCTTAGAATACCGACACAACTGCAAATGCAAACAAATGAATGTGAACAGAACAGGGGTAGGCCTACTATAGGCCTATAAACAAAATATCAGATCGATAAAGGCATAATACAATCTATATTTAGACTAGTTACATTAACAGTAAACAAACAAACGCAGTAAACTAAAGGCGAATGAAAATAACCAAAACATAGCCTACAGCCTACGACAGTGAGACGCAGTCATGCACAGCTGTCTTGCTAAATAAATAGACCCGTAGGTCTATTTCAAACATGGATGCAGCTCATGAGTTCAGCAACATGTTGCGATACTGCACAATACACTTCTGTGGCTCAAATTCGACCCACCCACTCAATCAAATAAGCAATGCCGGCCTACCACAAACACATTTCCAATACGCACAGTTCCATTTACAACCACGAAAAGCAATAGGCTACCAAGAAAGCTTACATTCTATTTCTATAGTCATCTATTTCTATAATGAAACATGCCTATGCATTATAATTATATTGAATTCTGCTTAGATCAATCACCCTATACCACAATAAACAGAAAAGTTCAAATGCCGAGACCATTGAGTGCTTTTGACCAAGAAGTGACAGGTTGGCACTCTATCGGCACCACGACAGCGCCCCTACACACGAAGCAAGGTTGGTTTTGGCAATGAAAATAAATGCTGAGAATGACACCACTTTATACCACCAAGATGTTGATCAAAATCTACCAGCTAAATCATTTCGTACCCATTTCCGAAGAGTTGCAGCCTCCTTGACGATCTGTTGAACGTCCTGAGTAATTGATCATTCAATACTTCCCCAAAAATCTTCTTGTAAGATCCCCCTCTAATGCCAGTTGGATTAGTTGAGCTTTCCGAAGTGGAAAAGGAATTCTTAACAGCTGCCTGTCATTAACAAGTGTTGACACCTCAGCTTCCATTAGGGCTGTCCATGACCTAGAGCCAATTTATCTGACCATTTCTACCGGTGTACATGCCAGTTCTGATTTTTACATGCACATTTTCGTGGAAGATTTTCATTTAATTTATAATAAAGTCTTTGTATCTCAAAATCATTGCATGTGGTTAATCAAAATTCTAAAAGTAACTTATATTGCCCATGACAACTATGTAAAAAAATAGCCTACGTTAAGCTAACCAATAAAAACAGCCTGCAGGTAGAAAAAAAGTCCTGATTTAAAAATAAATATCCTATAAATCACATTGGCTATGCATGGCCTGTCTGCAAGGAACTTGAAACATTGTATTCACTTGGTTCCAGCCTGAAGCTCATGCTAGCAAACTTGCAACATTGTATAAAATATTCTGTTTCCTGCTCCAGTGAGCTCAGGATAGACACAGCTGTAGGTTATTTGGGCAAGGGATAAGAAGTAACCAGGTAGGCCTATTTTATGACGTTTCCACTAGATAGATCAGAGCATCACAATTTTTGGGGGGTTATTAAATGGGTTATTAACTAAAATGGGTTTATTAATTACACTACATGACCAAATGTATGTGGACACCTGTTAGTTGAACATCTCATTCCAAAATCATGGGCATTAATATGTAGTTGGTCCCTCCGTTGCTGCATTAACAGCCTCCACTCTTTTGGGAAGGCTTTCCACTAGACGTTGGAACATTGCTGCGGGGACTTGCTCCTATTCAGCCATAAGAGCACTAGTGAGGTCGGGCACTGATGTTGGGTCGATTAGACCTGGCTCGTAGACGGCGTTCGATGAGGTTGAGGTCAGGGCTCTGTGCAGGCCAGTCAAGTTCTTCCATACCAATCTCGACAAACCATTTCTGTGTGGACCTCGCTTTGTGCACAGGCGTATTGTCATGCTGAAACAGGAAAGGGCCTTCTCCATACTGTTGCCAAAAAGTTTGAAGCACATAATCGGCTAGAATGTCATTGTATGCTGTAGCGTTATGATTTCCCTTCACTGGTACTAAGGGGCCTAGCCTGAACCATGAAAAACAGCCCCAGACCATTATTCCTCCTCCACCAAACTTTACAGTTGGCACTATGCATTGGGGCAGGTAGTGTTCTCCTGCCATCCACCAAACCCAGATTCGTCCATCGGACTGCCAGATGGTGAAGTGTGTTTCATCACTCCAGAGAACGCATTTCCACTGCCCCAGAGTTCATTGGCGGGGAGCTTAACACCACTCCAGCCGACGCTTGGCATTGCGCATGGTAATCTTAGGCTTGTGTGCGGCTGCTCGGCCATGGTAACCCATTTCACGGAGCTCCCAACGAACAGTTCTTGTGCTGACGTCGCTTCCAGAGGCCGTTTGAAATTCGGTAGTGAGTGTTGCAACCAAGGACAGACGATTTTTACCCACTACGTGCTTCAGCACTCAGCGGTCCCGTTCTGTGAGCTTTGTGTGGCCTACCTATTCGCAACTGAGCCGTTGTTGCTTCTAGACGTTTCCATTTCACAATAACAGCACTTACAGTGGACTGGGGCAGCTCTAGCAAGGGAGAAATTATACAAACGGACTTGTTGGAAAGGTGGCATCCTATGACGGTGCCATGTTGAAAGTCACTGGGCTATTCAGGAAGGCAGTTCTACTGCCAATGTTTGTGTATGGAGATTGCATGGCTGTGTGCTCGATTTTATACACCTGTCAACAACGGGTGTGGTTGAAATAGCCAAATCCACTAATTTGAAGGAGTTGTCCACATACCTTTGTATATATAGTGTATTTAATCACAGTGTGCTTAAAGCATCAGACAAGCTCAGTAGCCTACATATAGTTGATTTTATTAAAACACATACAGTTGGGTGTGTTTATATAGTGAAAAATACACAAAAAATGTTGGTCGAAAGAACCAATGATTCTAGGTCGACCAAATGTTGTTGTTTTTTGTCGGGGACAGCCTTACACTCAATCATTAGAACCTTTTTGCTATTTTGATTTAGGAACACAAAACTTAAACTGAGATGGCACAAGTTTCAACAGAAGGGGCTAAGCCTCATTTTGCCCCCTTGTGTAGCTCACCAACAGAGCTGTTTTTGTCAAGATACAAATATCCTGAGCTTTTTCATTTGGTGCATACAGACACAGCTTGGCTACACTTTAACCGCGAAGCGTCCACGGTGCGCTCTCATATGGAACTCAGCGAGGACTCTTACTTTTGTAACTAATTTGTAAACATTTTAACAATGTGATTTAACCGATTTGAAGGTGAAAATAGATGGTAAAAATGCAGAATGGTGTTAAATGCCTGCAAACAGCTTGGGGAGTTAAATGATTTCACAGATTTAATCATGTAATATTAGGCTTACTGATTATTTCTTTGACAGTCCACGAGCTACCGGACATGAATGAATGAATGAATGAATGAGCTCCTGTATTTATTGAGATTTAAATGTTTTTTTAGAGCGAAGTACATCGAAAAAATCAAGAGAAAACTGCAAGATTCAATAGAAGACAAAACAAGGAACAAACTAAACAAGACAGGCTTTTGAAAAATTAACTATTTTTTTTCATAAAATTGTACAGTTATCTTAGCTAGGTGAATTGCTAGCAGAATTGTTTACTTGTTGCTAAGCAGTTGCTAGGGACTCTCCTGGAAGAAGCTAGCTAGCTTACAAAGAATAACAACAAAAAATATCTAGTTAACAGAAGAAAGGAAGACAAAATAAGGACAAAAGAAGGACAGAAGAAAAAGGAAAAGAAAGAGGACAACAAAGTGAAACAGTCAGCACTTCTATTGCAACTTCGTATTTCGTCGTCCTAACGTAGTCTACACTGCTATCTGCCCAGCAGCTAGCCAGCTAGCAAACGTCCACCGTCTACCGAATAGCAGCACTGTAGAAACTATTACACTCAACTGAACGACTTGATTAGTGTAGTGTTAGCTAGCGACATAGTTGTCTTTGCTGTCTTCGTATCCAAGATAATTGTGTAGTTTAGAGCGTGTAGTCTTAGAGTGATTATCTTAATTTACCGAGGTTAGCTAGCCAGCTATTTGTCGTCCTTAACGTAGGAGACACTGCTAGCTAGCTAGCCAACAGCTAGCCAACGTCTACTGAATAGAACTTCCGCACTCAACAACCCGGTCGCATTCCGCTTCGCTCCACAGGTAGTATCACATTTTTCATTTCATTTCATTACAGCACAACGGTTTGATTTGTTTGATCATAGCTAGCTACATAGCTAGCTACATAGCCGTCTGTGTATCAAAGATAATTGTGTAGTCTAGAGCGATTTTCTAGGTTAGCTAGCCAGCTATTGTCGTTCTTTTAACGCAACGTAACGTAATCAACACTGCTAGCTAGCCAGCTAGCCCCGAATAGCAGCACTGTAGAAACTACTACACTCAACGGAACGACTTGATTAGTGTAGTGTCAACAACGCAGCCACTGTCAGCTAGCCTACAAAGTCAACAACGCAGCCACTGCCAGCTAGCCTACTTCAGCAGTACTGTATCATTTTTAATAATTTTAGTCAATAAGATTCTTGCTACGTAAGCTTAACTTTCTGAACATTCGAGACGTGTAGTCCACTTGTCATTCCAATCTCCTTGCATTAGCGTAGCCTCTTCTGTAGCCTGTCAACTATGTGTCTGTCTATCCCTGTTCTCTCCTCTCTGCACAGACCATACAAACGCTCCACACCGCGTGGCCGCTGCCACCCTAATCTGGTGGTCCCAGCGCGCACGACCCACGTGGAGTTCCAGGTCTCCGGTAGCCTCTGGAACTGCCGATCTGCAGCCAACAAGGCAGAGTTCATCTCAGCCTATGCCTCCCTCCAGTCCCTCGACTTCTTGGCACTGACAGAAACATGGATCACCACAGATAACACTGCTACTCCTACTGCTCTCTCTTCGTCCGCCCACGTGTTCTCGCACACCCCGAGAGCTTCTGGTCAGCGGGGTGGTGGCATAGGGATCCTTATCTCTCCCATGTGGTCATTCTCTCTTTCTCCCCTTACCCATCTGTCTATCGCCTCCTTTGAATTTCATGCTGTCACAGTTACCAGCCCTTTCAAGCTTAACATCCTTATCATTTATCGCCCTCCAGGTCCCCTCGGAGAGTTCATCAATGAGCTTGATGCCTTGATAAGCTCCTTTCCTGAGGACGGCTCACCTCTCACAGTTCTGGGCGACTTTAACCTCCCCACGTCTACCTTTGACTCATTCCTCTCTGCCTCCTTCTTTCCACTCCTCTCCTCTTTTGACCTCACCCTCTCACCTTCCCCCCTACTCACAAGGCAGGCAATACGCTCGACCTCATCTTTACTAGATGCTGTTCTTCCACTAACCTCATTGCAACTCCTCCAAGTCTCCGACCACTACCTTGTATCCTTTTCCCTCTCGCTCTCATCCAACACTTCCCACACTGCCCCTACTCGGGTGGTATCGCGCCGTCCCAACCTTCGCTCTCTCTCCCCCGCTACTCTCTCCTCTTCCATCCTATCATCTCTTCCCTCTGCTCAAACCTTCTCCAACCTATCTCCTGATTCTGCCTCCTCAACCCTCCTCTCCTCCCTTTCTGCATCCTTTGGCTCGGTCCTCCCCTCCCGCTCCGTGGCTTGACGACTCAATGCGAGCTCACAGAACAGGGCTCCGGAAGGCCGAGCGGAAATGGAGGAAAACTCGCCTCCCTGCGGACCTGGCATCCTTTCACTCCCTCCTCTCTACATTTTCCTCCTCTGTCTCTGCTGCTAAAGCCACTTTCTACCACTCTAAATTCCAAGCATCTGCCTCTAACCCTAGGAAGCTCTTTGCCACATTCTCCTCCCTCCTGAATCCTCCTCCCCCCCCCCTCCTCCCTCTCTGTAGATGACTTGTCAACCATTTTGAAAAGAAGATCGACGACATCCGATCCTCGTTTGCTAAGTCAAACAACACCGCTGGTTCTGCTCACACTGCCCTACCCTGTGCTCTGACCTCTTTCTCCCCTCTCTTTCCAGATGAAATCTCGCGTCTTGTGACGGCCGGCCGCCCAACAACCTGCCCGCTCGACCCTATCCCCTCCTCTCTTCTCCAGACCATTTCCGGAGACCTTCTCCCTTACCTCACCTCGCTCATCAACTTATCCCTGACCGCTGGCTACGTCCCTTCCGTCTTCAAGAGAGCGAGAGTTGCACCCCTTCTGAAAAAACCTACACTCGATCCCTCCGATGTCAACAACTACAGACCAGTATCCCTTCTTTCTTTTCTCTCCAAAACTCTTGAACGTGCCGTCCTTGGTCAGCTCTCCCGCTATCTCTCTCAGAATGACCTTCTTGATCCAAATCAGTCAGGTTTCAAGACTAGTCATTCAACTGAGACTGCTCTTCTCTGTATCACGGAGGCGCTCCGCACCGCTAAAGCTAACTCTCTCTCCTCTGCTCTCATCCTTCTAGACCTATCGGCTGCCTTCGATACTGTGAACCATCAGATCCTCCTCTCCACCCTCTCCGAGTTGGGCATCTCCGGCGCGGCCCACGCTTGGATTGCGTCCTACCTGACAGGTCGCTCCTACCAGGTGGCGTGGCGAGAATCTGTCTCCTCACCACGCGCTCTCACCACTGGTGTCCCCCAGGGCTCTGTTCTAGGCCCTCTCCTATTCTCGCTATACACCAAGTCACTTGGCTCTGTCATAACCTCACATGGTCTCTCCTATCATTGCTATGCAGACGACACACAATTAATCTTCTCCTTTCCCCTTCTGATGACCAGGTGGCGATCGCATCTCTGCATGTCTGGCAGACATATCAGTGTGGATGACGGATCACCACCTCAAGCTGAACTTCGGCAAGACGGAGCTGCTCTTCCTCCCGGGAAGGACTGCCCGTTCCATGATCTCGCCATCACGGTTGACAACTCCATTGTGTCCTCCTCCCAGAGCGCTAAGAACCTTGGCGTGATCCTGGACAACAAACTGTCGTTCTCAACTAACATCAAGGCGGTGGCCCGTTCCTGTAGGTTCATGCTCTACAACATCCGCAGAGTACGACCCTGCCTCACACAGGAAGCGGCGCAGGTCCTAATCCAGGCACTTGTCATCTCCCGTCTGGATTACTGCAACTCGCTGTTGGCTGGGCTCCCTGCCTGTGCCATTAAACCCCTACAACTCATCCAGAACGCCGCAGCCCGTCTAGTGTTCAACCTTCCCAAGTTCTCTCACGTCACCCCGCTCCTCCGCTCTCTCCACTGGCTTCCAGTTGAAGCTCGCATCCGCTACAAGACCATGGTGCTTGCCTACGGAGCTGTGAGGGGAACGGCACCTCAGTACCTCCAGGCTCTGATCAGGCCCTACACCCAAATAAGGGCACTGCGTTCATCCACCTCTGGCCTGCTCGCCTCCCTACCACTGAGGAAGTACAGTTCCCGCTCAGCTCAGTCAAAACTGTTCGCTGCTCTGGCTCCCCAATGGTGGAACAAACTCCCTCACGACGCCAGGACAGCGGAGTCAATCACCACCTTCCGGAGACACCTGAAACCCCACCTCTTTAAGGAATACCTAGGATAGGATAAGTAATCCTTCTCACCCCCCCCTTAAAATATTTAGATGCACTATTGTAAAGTGGTTGTTCCACTGGATGTCATAAGGTGAATGCACCAATTTGTAAGTCGCTCTGGATAAGAGCGTCTGCTAAATGACTTAAATGTAAATGTAA